>NC_135372.1:23795957-24098987 GCF_049243985.1 Paroedura picta
CCATTTAAATTTTTCTCTTACAGGTCTAACACTTCCGAAAAACCAATACAACGCCCACCCGGAACAATATATAAAGCTAAACGAACCGTTCACTGGGCACTTATCCGTACGAAAATCCCTATTGATTTACCTGTTTTTACAAGGAAATAAAATGTGAAAAAAATATTTCTACATCCAATGGCCTTTCCCAACCATTTAAATTTTTCTCTTACAGGTCTAACACTTCCGAGAAACCAATACAATGCCCACCCGGAACAATATATAAAGCTAAACGAACCGTTCACTGGGCACTTATCCGTAAGAAAATCCCTATTGATTTACCTGTTTTTACAAGGAAATAAAATGTGAAAAAAATATTTCTACATACCATGGCCTTTCCCAACCATTTAAATTTTTCTCTTACAGGTCTAACACTTCCGAAAAACAAATACAACCCCCACCCGGAACAATATATAAAGCTAAACGAACCGTTCACTGGGCACTTATCCGTAAGAAAATCCCTATTGATTTACCTGTTTTTACAAGGAAATAAAATGTGAAAAAAATATTTCTACATCCCATGGCCATTCCCAACCATTTAAATTTTTCTCTTACAGATCTAACACTTCCGAAAAACCAATACAACACCCACCCGGAACAATATATAAAGCTAAACGAACCGTTCACTGGGTACTTATCCGTACGAAAATCCCTATTGATTTACCTGTTTTTAAAAGGAAGTAAAATGTGAAAAAAATATTTCTACATCCCATGGCCTTTCCCAACCATTTAAATTTTTCTCTTACAGGTCTAACACTTCCGAAAAACCAATACAACGCCCACCCGGAACAATATATAAAGCTAAACAAACCGTTCACTGGGCACTTATCCGTACGAAAATCCCTATTGATTTACCTGTTTTTACAAGGAAATAAAATGTGAAAAAAATATTTCTACATCCCATGGCCTTTCCCAACCATTTAAATTTTTCTCTTACAGGTCTAACCCTTCCAAAAAACCAATACAACGCCCACCCGGAACAATATATAAAGCTAAACAAACCGTTCACTGGGCACTTATCCGTACGAAAATCCCTATTGATTTACCTGTTTTTACAAGGAAATAAAATGTGAAAAAAATATTTCTACATACCATGGCCTTTCCCAACCATTTAAATTTTTCTCTTACAGGTTTAACACTTCCGAAAAACAAATACAACACCCACCCGGAACAATATATAAAGCTAAACGAACCCTTCACTGGGTAGTTACACGTACGAAAATCCCTATTGATTTACCTGTTTTTACAAGGAAATAAAATGTGAAAAAAATATATCTACATCCCATGGCCTTTCCCAACCGTTTAAATTTTTCTCTTACAGGTCTAACACTTCCGAAAAACCAATACAACGCCCACCCGGAACAATATATAAAGCTAAACGAACCGTTCACTGGGCACTTATCTGTACGAAAATCCCTATTGATTTACCTGTTTTTACAAGGAAATAAAATGTGAAAAAAATATTTCTACATCCAATGGCCATTCCCAACCATTTAAATTTTTCTCTTACAGGTCTAACACTTCTGAAAAACCAATACAACACCCACCCGGAACAATATATAAAGCTAAACGAACCCTTCACTGGATAGTTACACGTACGAAAATCCCTATTGATTTACCTGTTTTTACAAGGAAATAAAATGTGAAAAAAATATATCTACATCCCATGGCCTTTCCCAACCGTTTAAATTTTTCTCTTACAGGTCTAACACTTCCGAAAAACCAATACAACGCCCACCCGGAACAATATATAAAGCTAAACGAACCGTTCACTGGGCACTTATCTGTACGAAAATCCCTATTGATTTACCTGTTTTTACAAGGAAATAAAATGTGAAAAAAATATTTCTACATCCCATGGCCTTTCCCAACCATTTAAATTTTTCTCTTACAGGTCTAACCCTTCCAAAAAACCAATACAACGCCCACCCGGAACAATATATAAAGCTAAACAAACCGTTCACTGGGCACTTATCCGTACGAAAATCCCTATTGATTTACCTGTTTTTACAAGGAAATAAAATGTGAAAAAAATATTTCTACATACCATGGCCTTTCCCAACCATTTAAATTTTTCTCTTACAGGTTTAACACTTCCGAAAAACAAATACAACACCCACCCGGAACAATATATAAAGCTAAACGAACCCTTCACTGGGTAGTTACACGTACGAAAATCCCTATTGATTTACCTGTTTTTACAAGGAAATAAAATGTGAAAAAAATATATCTACATCCCATGGCCTTTCCCAACCGTTTAAATTTTTCTCTTACAGGTCTAACACTTCCGAAAAACCAATACAACGCCCACCCGGAACAATATATAAAGCTAAACGAACCGTTCACTGGGCACTTATCTGTACGAAAATCCCTATTGATTTACCTGTTTTTACAAGGAAATAAAATGTGAAAAAAATATTTCTACATCCAATGGCCATTCCCAACCATTTAAATTTTTCTCTTACAGGTCTAACACTTCTGAAAAACCAATACAACACCCACCCGGAACAATATATAAAGCTAAACGAACCCTTCACTGGATAGTTACACGTACGAAAATCCCTATTGATTTACCTGTTTTTACAAGGAAATAAAATGTGAAAAAAATATATCTACATCCCATGGCCTTTCCCAACCGTTTAAATTTTTCTCTTACAGGTCTAACACTTCCGAAAAACCAATACAACGCCCACCCGGAACAATATATAAAGCTAAACGAACCGTTCACTGGGCACTTATCTGTACGAAAATCCCTATTGATTTACCTGTTTTTACAAGGAAATAAAATGTGAAAAAAATATTTCTACATCCAATGGCCATTCCCAACCATTTAAATTTTTCTCTTACAGGTCTAACACTTCCGAAAAACCAATACAACGCCCACCCGGAACAATATATAAAGCTAAACGAACCGTTCACTGGGCACTTATCTGTACGAAAATCCCTATTGATTTACCTGTTTTTACAAGGAATTAAAATGTGAAAAAAATATTTCTACATCCCATGGCCTTTCCCAACCATTTAAATTTTTCTCTTACAGGTCTAACACTTCCGAAAAACAAATACAACGCCTACCCGGAACAATATATAAAGCTAAACGAACCGTTCACTGGGCACTTATCCGTACGAAAATCCCTATTGATTTACCTGTTTTTACAAGGAAATAAAATGTGAAAAAAATATTTCTACATACCATGGCCTTTCCCAACCATTTAAATTTTTCTCTTACAGGTCTAACACTTCCGAAAAACAAATACAACACCCACCCGGAACAATATATAAAGCTAAACGAACCCTTCACTGGGTAGTTACACGTACGAAAATCCCTATTGATTTACCTGTTTTTACAAGGAAATAAAATGTGAAAAAAATATATCTACATCCCATGGCCTTTCCCAACCGTTTAAATTTTTCTCTTACAGGTCTAACACTTCCGAAAAACCAATACAACGCCCACCCGGAACAATATATAAAGCTAAACGAACCGTTCACTGGGCACTTATCTGTACGAAAATCCCTATTTATTTACCTGTTTTTACAAGGAAATAAAATGTGAAAAAAATATTTCTACATCCAATGGCCATTCCCAACCATTTAAATTTTTCTCTTACAGGTCTAACACTTCCGAAAAACCAATACAACGCCCACCCGGAACAATATATAAAGCTAAACGAACCGTTCACTGGGCACTTATCTGTACGAAAATCCCTATTGATTTACCTGTTTTTACAAGGAAATAAAATGTGAAAAAAATATTTCTACATCCCATGGCCTTTCCCAACCATTTAAATTTTTCTCTAACAGGTCTAACACTTCCGAAAAACCAATACAACGCCCACCCGGAACAATATATAAAGCTAAACGAACCGTTCACTGGGCACTTATCCGTACAAAAATCACTATTGTTTTACCTGTTTTTACAAGGAAATAAAATGTGAAAAAAATATTTCTACATCCCATGGCCTTTCCCAACCATTTAAATTTTTCTCTTACAGGTCTAACACTTCTGAAAAACCAATACAACACCCACCCGGAACAATATATAAAGCTAAACGAACCCTTCAGTGGGTAGTTACACGTACGAAAATCCCTATTGATTTACCTGTTTTTACAAGGAAATAAAATGTGAAAAAAATATATCTACATCCTATGGCCTTTCCCAACCGTTTAAATTTTTCTCTTACAGGTCTAACACTTCCGAAAAACCAATACAACGCCCACCCGGAACAATATATAAAGCTAAACGAACCGTTCACTGGGCACTTATCTGTACGAAAATCCCTATTGATTTACCTGTTTTTACAAGGAAATAAAATGTGAAAAAAATATTTCTACATCCAATGGCCATTCCCAACCATTTAAATTTTTCTCTTACAGGTCTAACACTTCCGAAAAACCAATACAACGCCCACCCGGAACAATATATAAAGCTAAACGAACCGTTCACTGGGCACTTATCTGTACGAAAATCCCTATTGATTTACCTGTTTTTACAAGGAAATAAAATGTGAAAAAAATATTTCTACATCCCATGGCCTTTCCCAACCATTTAAATTTTTCTCTAACAGGTCTAACACTTCCGAAAAACCAATACAACGCCCACCCGGAACAATATATAAAGCTAAACGAACCCTTCACTGGGCACTTATCCGTACAAAAATCACTATTGTTTTACCTGTTTTTACAAGGAAATAAAATGTGAAAAAAATATTTCTACATCCCATGGCCTTTCCCAACCATTTAAATTTTTCTCTTACAGGTCTAACACTTCTGAAAAACCAATACAACACCCACCTGGAACAATATATAAAGCTAAACGAACCGTACAATGGGCACTTATCCTTACGAAAATCCCTATTGATTTACCTGTTTTTACAAGGAAATAAAATGTGAAAAAAATATTTCTACATACCATGGCCTTTCCCAACCATTTAAATTTTTCTCTTACAGGTCAAACACTTCCGAAAAACAAATACAACACCCACCCGGAACAATATATAAAGCTAAACGAACCCTTCACTGGGTAGTTACACGTACGAAAATCCCTATTGATTTACCTGTTTTTACAAGGAAATAAAATGTGAAAAAAATATATCTACATCCCATGGCCTTTCCCAACCGTTTAAATTTTTCTCTTACAGGTCTAACACTTCCGAAAAACCAATACAACGCCCACCCGGAACAATATATAAAGCTAAACGAACCGTTCACTGGGCACTTATCTGTACGAAAATCCCTATTTATTTACCTGTTTTTACAAGGAAATAAAATGTGAAAAAAATATTTCTACATCCAATGGCCATTCCCAACCATTTAAATTTTTCTCTTACAGGTCTAACACTTCCGAAAAACCAATACAACGCCCACCCGGAACAATATATAAAGCTAAACGAACCGTTCACTGGGCACTTATCTGTACGAAAATCCCTATTGATTTACCTGTTTTTACAAGGAAATAAAATGTGAAAAAAATATTTCTACATCCCATGGCCTTTCCCAACCATTTAAATTTTTCTCTAACAGGTCTAACACTTCCGAAAAACCAATACAACGCCCACCCGGAACAATATATAAAGCTAAACGAACCGTTCACTGGGCACTTATCCGTACAAAAATCACTATTGTTTTACCTGTTTTTACAAGGAAATAAAATGTGAAAAAAATATTTCTACATCCCATGGCCTTTCCCAACCATTTAAATTTTTCTCTTACAGGTCTAACACTTCTGAAAAACCAATACAACACCCACCTGGAACAATATATAAAGCTAAACGAACCGTACAATGGGCACTTATCCTTACGAAAATCCCTATTGATTTACCTGTTTTTACAAGGAAATAAAATGTGAAAAAAATATTTCTACATACCATGGCCTTTCCCAACCATTTAAATTTTTCTCTTACAGGTCTAACACTTCCGAAAAACAAATACAACACCCACCCGGAACAATATATAAAGCTAAACGAACCCTTCACTGGGTAGTTACACGTACGAAAATCCCTATTGATTTACCTGTTTTTACAAGGAAATAAAATGTGAAAAAAATATATCTACATCCCATGGCCTTTCCCAACCGTTTAAATTTTTCTCTTACAGGTCTAACACTTCCGAAAAACCAATACAACGCCCACCCGGAACAATATATAAAGCTAAACGAACCGTTCACTGGGCACTTATCTGTACGAAAATCCCTATTTATTTACCTGTTTTTACAAGGAAATAAAATGTGAAAAAAATATTTCTACATCCAATGGCCATTCCCAACCATTTAAATTTTTCTCTTACAGGTCTAACACTTCCGAAAAACCAATACAACGCCCACCCGGAACAATATATAAAGCTAAACGAACCGTTCACTGGGCACTTATCTGTACGAAAATCCCTATTGATTTACCTGTTTTTACAAGGAAATAAAATGTGAAAAAAATATTTCTACATCCCATGGCCTTTCCCAACCATTTAAATTTTTCTCTAACAGGTCTAACACTTCCGAAAAACCAATACAACGCCCACCCGGAACAATATATAAAGCTAAACGAACCGTTCACTGGGCACTTATCCGTACAAAAATCACTATTGTTTTACCTGTTTTTACAAGGAAATAAAATGTGAAAAAAATATTTCTACATACCATGGCCTTTCCCAACCATTTAAATTTTTCTCTTACAGGTCTAACACTTCCGAAAAACAAATACAACACCCACCCGGAACAATATATAAAGCTAAACGAACCCTTCACTGGGTAGTTACACGTACGAAAATCCCTATTGATTTACCTGTTTTTACAAGGAAATAAAATGTGAAAAAAATATATCTACATCCCATGGCCTTTCCCAACCGTTTAAATTTTTCTCTTACAGGTCTAACACTTCCGAAAAACCAATACAACGCCCACCCGGAACTATATATAAAGCTAAACGAACCGTTCACTGGGCACTTATCTGTACGAAAATCCCTATTTATTTACCTGTTTTTACAAGGAAATAAAATGTGAAAAAAATATTTCTACATCCAATGGCCATTCCCAACCATTTAAATTTTTCTCTTACAGGTCTAACACTTCCGAAAAACCAATACAACGCCCACCCGGAACAATATATAAAGCTAAACGAACCGTTCACTGGGCACTTATCTGTACGAAAATCCCTATTGATTTACCTGTTTTTACAAGGAAATAAAATGTGAAAAAAATATTTCTACATCCCATGGCCTTTCCCAACCATTTAAATTTTTCTCTAACAGGTCTAACACTTCCGAAAAACCAATACAACGCCCACCCGGAACAATATATAAAGCTAAACGAACCGTTCACTGGGCACTTATCCGTACAAAAATCACTATTGTTTTACCTGTTTTTACAAGGAAATAAAATGTGAAAAAAATATTTCTACATCCCATGGCCTTTCCCAACCATTTAAATTTTTCTCTTACAGGTCTAACACTTCTGAAAAACCAATACAACACCCACCTGGAACAATATATAAAGCTAAACGAACCGTACAATGGGCACTTATCCTTACGAAAATCCCTATTGATTTACCTGTTTTTACAAGGAAATAAAATGTGAAAAAAATATTTCTACATACCATGGCCTTTCCCAACCATTTAAATTTTTCTCTTACAGGTCTAACACTTCCGAAAAACAAATACAACACCCACCCGGAACAATATATAAAGCTAAACGAACCCTTCACTGGGTAGTTACACGTACGAAAATCCCTATTGATTTACCTGTTTTTACAAGGAAATAAAATGTGAAAAAAATATATCTACATCCCATGGCCTTTCCCAACCGTTTAAATTTTTCTCTTACAGGTCTAACACTTCCGAAAAACCAATACAACGCCCACCCGGAACAATATATAAAGCTAAACGAACCGTTCACTGGGCACTTATCTGTACGAAAATCCCTATTTATTTACCTGTTTTTACAAGGAAATAAAATGTGAAAAAAATATTTCTACATCCAATGGCCATTCCCAACCATTTAAATTTTTCTCTTACAGGTCTAACACTTCCGAAAAACCAATACAACGCCCACCCGGAACAATATATAAAGCTAAACGAACCGTTCACTGGGCACTTATCTGTACGAAAATCCCTATTGATTTACCTGTTTTTACAAGGAAATAAAATGTGAAAAAAATATTTCTACATCCCATGGCCTTTCCCAACCATTTAAATTTTTCTCTAACAGGTCTAACACTTCCGAAAAACCAATACAACGCCCACCCGGAACAATATATAAAGCTAAACGAACCGTTCACTGGGCACTTATCCGTACAAAAATCACTATTGTTTTACCTGTTTTTACAAGGAAATAAAATGTGAAAAAAATATTTCTACATCCCATGGCCTTTCCCAACCATTTAAATTTTTCTCTTACAGGTCTAACACTTCTGAAAAACCAATACAACACCCACCTGGAACAATATATAAAGCTAAACGAACCGTACAATGGGCACTTATCCTTACGAAAATCCCTATTGATTTACCTGTTTTTACAAGGAAATAAAATGTGAAAAAAATATTTCTACATACCATGGCCTTTCCCAACCATTTAAATTTTTCTCTTACAGGTCTAACACTTCCGAAAAACAAATACAACACCCACCCGGAACAATATATAAAGCTAAACGAACCCTTCACTGGGTAGTTACACGTACGAAAATCCCTATTGATTTACCTGTTTTTACAAGGAAATAAAATGTGAAAAAAATATATCTACATCCCATGGCCTTTCCCAACCGTTTAAATTTTTCTCTTACAGGTCTAACACTTCCGAAAAACCAATACAACGCCCACCCGGAACAATATATAAAGCTAAACGAACCGTTCACTGGGCACTTATCTGTACGAAAATCCCTATTTATTTACCTGTTTTTACAAGGAAATAAAATGTGAAAAAAATATTTCTACATCCAATGGCCATTCCCAACCATTTAAATTTTTCTCTTACAGGTCTAACACTTCCGAAAAACCAATACAACGCCCACCCGGAACAATATATAAAGCTAAACGAACCGTTCACTGGGCACTTATCTGTACGAAAATCCCTATTGATTTACCTGTTTTTACAAGGAAATAAAATGTGAAAAAAATATTTCTACATCCCATGGCCTTTCCCAACCATTTAAATTTTTCTCTAACAGGTCTAACACTTCCGAAAAACCAATACAACGCCCACCCGGAACAATATATAAAGCTAAACGAACCGTTCACTGGGCACTTATCCGTACAAAAATCACTATTGTTTTACCTGTTTTTACAAGGAAATAAAATGTGAAAAAAATATTTCTACATCCCATGGCCTTTCCCAACCATTTAAATTTTTCTCTTACAGGTCTAACACTTCTGAAAAACCAATACAACACCCACCTGGAACAATATATAAAGCTAAACGAACCGTACAATGGGCACTTATCCTTACGAAAATCCCTATTGATTTACCTGTTTTTACAAGGAAATAAAATGTGAAAAAAATATTTCTACATACCATGGCCTTTCCCAACCATTTAAATTTTTCTCTTACAGGTCTAACACTTCCGAAAAACAAATACAACACCCACCCGGAACAATATATAAAGCTAAACGAACCCTTCACTGGGTAGTTACACGTACGAAAATCCCTATTGATTTACCTGTTTTTACAAGGAAATAAAATGTGAAAAAAATATATCTACATCCCATGGCCTTTCCCAACCGTTTAAATTTTTCTCTTACAGGTCTAACACTTCCGAAAAACCAATACAACGCCCACCCGGAACAATATATAAAGCTAAACGAACCGTTCACTGGGCACTTATCTGTACGAAAATCCCTATTTATTTACCTGTTTTTACAAGGAAATAAAATGTGAAAAAAATATTTCTACATCCAATGGCCATTCCCAACCATTTAAATTTTTCTCTTACAGGTCTAACACTTCCGAAAAACCAATACAACGCCCACCCGGAACAATATATAAAGCTAAACGAACCGTTCACTGGGCACTTATCTGTACGAAAATCCCTATTGATTTACCTGTTTTTACAAGGAAATAAAATGTGAAAAAAATATTTCTACATCCCATGGCCTTTCCCAACCATTTAAATTTTTCTCTAACAGGTCTAACACTTCCGAAAAACCAATACAACGCCCACCCGGAACAATATATAAAGCTAAACGAACCGTTCACTGGGCACTTATCCGTACAAAAATCACTATTGTTTTACCTGTTTTTACAAGGAAATAAAATGTGAAAAAAATATTTCTACATCCCATGGCCTTTCCCAACCATTTAAATTTTTCTCTTACAGGTCTAACACTTCTGAAAAACCAATACAACACCCACCTGGAACAATATATAAAGCTAAACGAACCGTACAATGGGCACTTATCCTTACGAAAATCCCTATTGATTTACCTGTTTTTACAAGGAAATAAAATGTGAAAAAAATATTTCTACATACCATGGCCTTTCCCAACCATTTAAATTTTTCTCTTACAGGTCTAACACTTCCGAAAAACAAATACAACACCCACCCGGAACAATATATAAAGCTAAACGAACCCTTCACTGGGTAGTTACACGTACGAAAATCCCTATTGATTTACCTGTTTTTACAAGGAAATAAAATGTGAAAAAAATATATCTACATCCCATGGCCTTTCCCAACCGTTTAAATTTTTCTCTTACAGGTCTAACACTTCCGAAAAACCAATACAACGCCCACCCGGAACAATATATAAAGCTAAACGAACCGTTCACTGGGCACTTATCTGTACGAAAATCCCTATTAATTTACCTGTTTTTACAAGGAAATAAAATGTGAAAAAAATATTTCTACATCCAATGGCCATTCCCAACCATTTAAATTTTTCTCTTACAGGTCTAACACTTCCGAAAAACCAATACAACGCCCACCCGGAACAATATATAAAGCTAAACGAACCGTTCACTGGGCACTTATCTGTACGAAAATCCCTATTGATTTACCTGTTTTTACAAGGAAATAAAATGTGAAAAAAATATTTCTACATCCCATGGCCTTTCCCAACCATTTAAATTTTTCTCTAACAGGTCTAACACTTCCGAAAAACCAATACAACGCGCACCCGGAACAATATATAAAGCTAAACGAACCGTTCACTGGGCACTTATCCGTACAAAAATCACTATTGTTTTACCTGTTTTCACAAGGAAATAAAATGTGAAAAAAATATTTCTACATCCCATGGCCTTTCCCAACCATTTAAATTTTTCTCTTACAGGTCTAACACTTCCGAAAAACCAATACAACGCACACCCGGAACAATATATAAAGCTAAACGAACCGTTCACTGGGCACTTATCTGTACGAAAATCCCTATTGATTTACCTGTTTTTACAAGGAAATAAAATGTGAAAAAAATATTTCTACATCCCATGGCCTTTCCCAACCATTTAAATTTTTGTCTTACATGTCTAACACTTCCGAAAAACCAATACAACGCCCACCCGGAACAATATATAAAGCTAAACGAACCGTTCACTGGGCACTTATCTGTACGAAAATCCCTATTGATTTACCTGTTTTTACAAGGAAATAAAATGTGAAAAAAATATTTCTACATCCCATGGCCATTCCCAACCATTTAAATTTTTCTCTTACAGGTCTAACACTTCCGAAAAACAAATACAACACCCACCCGGAACAATATATAAAGCTAAACGAACCGTTCACTGGGCACTTATCTGTACGAAAATCCCTATTGATTTACCTGTTTTTACAAGGAAATAAAATGTGAAAAAAATATTTCTACATCCCATGGCCATTCCCAACCATTTAAATTTTTCTCTTACAAGTCTAACACTTCCGAAAAACAAATACAACGCCCACCCGGAACAATATATAAAGCTAAACGAACCGTTCACTGGGTACTTATCCGTAAGAAAATCCCTATTGATTTATCTATTTTTACAAGGAAGTAAAATGTGAAAAAAATATTTCTACATCACATGGCCTTTCCCAACCATTTAAATTTTTCTCTTACAGGTCTAACACTTCCGAAAAACCAATACAACGCCCACCCGGAACAATATATAAAGCTAAACGAACCGTTCACTGGGTAGTTACACGTACGAAAATCCCTATTGATTTACCTGTTTTTACAAGGAAATAAAATGTGAAAAAAATATTTCTACATCCCATGGCCTTTCCCAACCATTTAAATTTTTCTCTTACAGGTCTAACACTTCCGAGAAACCAATACAACGCCCACCCGGAACAATATATAAAGCTAAACGAACCGTTCACTGGGCACTTATCTGTACGAAAATCCCTATTGATTTACGGGTTTTTACAAGGAAATAAAATGTGAAAAAAATATTTCTACATCCCATGGCCATTCCCAACCATTTAAATTTTTCTCTTACAGGTCTAACACTTCCGAAAAACCAATACAACGCCCACCCGGAACAATATATAAAGCTAAACGAACCGTTCACTGGGCACTTATCTGTACGAAAATCCCTATTGATTTACCTGTTTTTACAAGGAAATAAAATGTGAAAAAAATATTTCTACATCCCATGGCCTTTCCCAACCATTTAAATTTTTCTCTAACAGGTCTAACACTTCCGAAAAACCAATACAACGCCCACCCGGAACAATATATAAAGCTAAACGAACCGTTCACTGGGCACTTATCCGTACAAAAATCACTATTGTTTTACCTGTTTTTACAAGGAAATAAAATGTGAAAAAAATATTTCTACATCCCATGGCCTTTCCCAACCATTTAAATTTTTCTCTTACAGGTCTAACACTTCTGAAAAACCAATACAACACCCACCTGGAACAATATATAAAGCTAAACGAACCGTACAATGGGCACTTATCCTTACGAAAATCCCTATTGATTTACCTGTTTTTACAAGGAAATAAAATGTGAAAAAAATATTTCTACATCCCATGGACTTTCCCAACCATTTAAATTTTTCTCTTACAGGTCTAACACTTCTGAACAACCAATACAACGTCCACCCGGAACAATATATAAAGCTAAACTAACCGTTTACTGGGTACTTACACGTACGAAAATCCCTATTGATTTACCTGTTTTTACAAGGAAATAAAATGTGGAAAAAATATTTCTACATCCCATGGCCTTTCCCAACCATTTAAAGTTTTCTCTTACAGGTCTAACACTTCCGAAAAACCAATACAACGCACACCCGGAACAATATATAAAGCTAAACGAACCGTTCACTGGGCACTTATCTGTACGAAAATCCCTATTGATTTACCTGTTTTTACAAGGAAATAAAATGTGAAAAAAATATTTCTACATCCCATGGCCTTTCCCAACCATTTAAATTTTTGTCTTACATGTCTAACACTTCCGAAAAACCAATACAACGCCCACCCGGAACAATATATAAAGCTAAACGAACCGTTCACTGGGCACTTATCTGTACGAAAATCCCTATTGATTTACCTGTTTTTACAAGGAAATAAAATGTGAAAAAAATATTTCTACATCCCATGGCCATTCCCAACCATTTAAATTTTTCTCTTACAGGTCTAACACTTCCGAAAAACAAATACAACACCCACCCGGAACAATATATAAAGCTAAACGAACCGTTCACTGGGCACTTATCTGTACGAAAATCCCTATTGATTTACCTGTTTTTACAAGGAAATAAAATGTGAAAAAAATATTTCTACATCCCATGGCCATTCCCAACCATTTAAATTTTTCTCTTACAGGTCTAACACTTCCGAAAAACAAATACAACGCCCACCCGGAACAATATATAAAGCTAAACGAACCGTTCACTGGGTACTTATCCGTAAGAAAATCCCTATTGATTTATCTATTTTTACAAGGAAGTAAAATGTGAAAAAAATATTTCTACATCCCATGGCCTTTCCCAACCATTTAAATTTTTCTCTTACAGGTCTAACACTTCCGAAAAACCAATACAACGCCCACCCGGAACAATATATAAAGCTAAACGAACCGTTCACTGGGTAGTTACACGTACGAAAATCCCTATTGATTTACCTGTTTTTACAAGGAAATAAAATGTGAAAAAAATATTTCTACATCCCATGGCCTTTCCCAACCATTTAAATTTTTCTCTTACAGGTCTAACACTTCCGAGAAACCAATACAACGCCCACCCGGAACAATATATAAAGCTAAACGAACCGTTCACTGGGCACTTATCTGTACGAAAATCCCTATTGATTTACCTGTTTTTACAAGGAAATAAAATGTGAAAAAAATATTTCTACATCCCATGGCCATTCCCAACCATTTAAATTTTTCTCTTACAGGTCTAACACTTCCGAAAAACCAATACAACGCCCACCCGGAACAATATATAAAGCTAAACGAACCGTTCACTGGGCAATAATCTGTACGAAAATCCCTATTGATTTACCTGTTTTTACAAGGAAATAAAATGTGAAAAAAATATTTCTACATCCCATGGCCTTTCCCAACCATTTAAATTTTTCTCTAACAGGTCTAACACTTCTGAAAAACCAATACAACGCCCACCCGGAACAATATATAAAGCTAAACGAACCGTTCACTGGGCACTTATCCGTACGAAAATCCCTATTGATTTACCTGTTTTTACAAGGAAATAAAATGTGAAAAAAATATTTCTACATCCCATGGCCTTTCCCAACCATTTAAATTTTTGTCTTACATGTCTAACACTTCCGAAAAACCAATACAACGCCCACCCGGAACAATATATAAAGCTAAACGAACCGTTCAATGGGTACTTATGCGTACGAAAATCCCTATTGTTTTACCTGTTTTTACAAGGAAATAAAATGTGAAAAAAATATTTCTACATCCCATGGCCTTTCCCAACCATTTAAATTTTTGTCTTACAGGTCTAACACTTCCGAAAAACCAATACAATGCCCACCCGGAACAATATATAAAGCTAAACTAACCGTTTACTGGGTACTTACACGTACGAAAATCCCTATTGATTTACCAGTTTTTACAAGGAAATAAAATGTGGAAAAAATATTTCTACATCCCATGGCCTTTCCCAACCATTTAAAGTTTTCTCTTACAGGTCTAACACTTCCGAAAAACCAATACAACGCACACCCGGAACAATATATAAAGCTAAACGAACCGTTCACTGGGCACTTATCTGTACGAAAATCCCTATTGATTTACCTGTTTTTACAAGGAAATAAAATGTGAAAAAAATATTTCTACATCCCATGGCCTTTCCCAACCATTTAAATTTTTGTCTTACATGTCTAACACTTCCGAAAAACCAATGCAACGCCCACCCGGAACAATATATAAAGCTAAACGAACCGTTCACTGGGCACTTATCTGTACGAAAATCCCTATTGATTTACCTGTTTTTACAAGGAAATAAAATGTGAAAAAAATATTTCTACATCCCATGGCCATTCCCAACCATTTAAATTTTTCTCTTACAGGTCTAACACTTCCGAAAAACAAATACAACACCCACCCGGAACAATATATAAAGCTAAACGAACCGTTCACTGGGCACTTATCTGTACGAAAATCCCTATTGATTTACCTGTTTTTACAAGGAAATAAAATGTGAAAAAAATATTTCTACATCCCATGGCCATTCCCAACCATTTAAATTTTTCTCTTACAGGTCTAACACTTCCGAAAAACAAATACAACGCCCACCCAGAACAATATATAAAGCTAAACGAACCGTTCACTGGGTACTTATCCGTAAGAAAATCCCTATTGATTTATCTGTTTTTACAAGGAAGTAAAATGTGAAAAAAATATTTCTACATCCCATGGCCTTTCCCAACCATTTAAATTTTTCTCTTACAGGTCTAACACTTCCGAAAAACCAATACAACGCCCACCCGGAACAATATATAAAGCTAAACGAACCGTTCACTGGGTAGTTACACGTACGAAAATCCCTATTGATTTACCTGTTTTTACAAGGAAATAAAATGTGAAAAAAATATTTCTACATCCCATGGCCTTTCCCAACCATTTAAATTTTTCTCTTACAGGTCTAACACCTCTGAGAAACCAATACAACGCCCACCCGGAACAATATATAAAGCTAAACGAACTGTTCACTGGGTAGTTACACGTACGAAAATCCCTATTGATTTACCTGTTTTTACAAGGAAATAAAATGTGAAAAAAATATTTCTACATCCCATGGCCTTTCCCAACCATTTAAATTTTTCTCTTACAGGTCTAACACTTCCGAAAAACCAATACAACGCCCGCCCGGAACAATATATAAAGCTAAACGAACCGTTCACTGGGCACTTATCCGTACGAAAATCCCTATTGATTTACCTGTTTTTACAAGGAAATAAAATGTGAAAAAAATATTTCTACATCCCATGGCCATTCCCAACCATTTAAATTTTTGTCTTACAGGTCTAACACTTCCGAAAAACCAATACAACGCCCACCCGGAACAATATATAAAGCTAAATGAACCGTTCACTGGGCACCAATCTGTACGAAAATCCCTATTGATTTACCTGTTTTTACAAGGAAATAAAATGTGAAAAAAATATTTCTACATCCCATGGCCTTTCCCAACCATTTAAATTTTTGTCTTACATGTCTAACACTTCCGAAAAACCAATACAACGCCCACCCGGAACAATATATAAAGCTAAACGAACCGTTCACTGGGCACTTATCTGTACGAAAATCCCTATTGATTTACCTGTTTTTACAAGGAAATAAAATGTGAAAAAAATATTTCTACATCCCATGGCCATTCCCAACCATTTAAAATTTTCTCTTACAGGTCTAACACTTCCGAAAAACCAATACAACGCCTAAAGGGAAAAATATATAAAGCTAAACGAACCATTCACTGGGTACTTATCCTTACGAAAATCCCTATTGATTTACCAGTTTTTACAAGGAAATAAAATGTGAAAAAAATATTTCTACATCCCATGGCCTTTCCCAACCATTTAAATTTTTCTCTTACAGGTCTAACACCTCCGAAAAACCAATACAACGCCCACCCGGAACAATATATGAAGCTAAACTAACCGTTTACTGGGTACTTACACGTACGAAAATCCCTATTGATTTACCTGTGTTTACAAGGAAATAAAATGTGGAAAAAATATTTCTACATCCCATGGCCTTTCCCAACCATTTAAATTTTTCTCTTACAGGTCTAACACTTCCGAAAAACCAATACAACGCACACCCGGAACAATATATAAAGCTAAACGAACCGTTCACTGGGCACTTATCTGTACGAAAATCCCTATTGATTTACCTGTTTTTACAAGGAAATAAAATGTGAAAAAAATATTTCTACATCCCATGGCCATTCCCAACCATTTAAATTTTTCTCTTACAGGTCTAACACTTCCGAAAAACCAATACAACGCCCACCCGGAACAATATATAAAGCTAAACGAACCGTTCACTGGGTAGTTACACGTACGAAAATCCCTATTGATTTACCTGTTTTTACAAGGAAATAAAATGTGAAAAAAATATTTCTACATCCCATGGCCTTTCCCAACCATTTAAATTTTTCTCTTACAGGTCTAACACTTCCGAAAAACCAATACAACGCCCGCCCGGAACAATATATAAAGCTAAACGAACCGTTCACTGGGCACTTATCTGTACGAAAATCCCTATTGATTTACCTGTTTTTACAAGGAAATAAAATGTGAAAAAAATATTTCTACATCCCATGGCCATTCCCAACCATTTAAATTTTTCTCTTACAGGTCTAACACTTCTGAAAAACCAATACAACGCCCGCCCGGAACAATATATAAAGCTAAACGAACCGTTCACTGGGCACTTATCTGTACGAAAATCCCTATTGATTTACCTGTTTTTACAAGGAAATAAAATGTGAAAAAAATATTTCTACATCCCATGGCCTTTCCCAACCATTTAAATTTTTCTCTAACAGGTCTAACCCTTGCGAAAAACCAATACAACGCCCACCCGGAACAATATATAAAGCTAAACGAACCGTTCACTGGGCACTTATCCGTACGAAAATCCCTATTGTTTTACCTGTTTTTACAAGGAAATAAAATGTGAAAAAAATATTTCTACATCCCATGGCCTTTCCCAACCATTTAAAATTTTCTCTTACAGGTCTAACACTTCCGAAAAACCAATACAACCCCCACCTGGAACAATATATAAAACTAAACGAACCGTTCACTGGGCACTTATCCTTACGAAAATCCCTATTGATTTACCTGTATTTACAAGGAAATAAAAGGTGAAAAAAATATTTCTACATCCCATGGCCTTTCCCAACCATTTAAATTTTTCTCTTACAGGTCTAACACTTCCGAAAAACCAATACAACGCCCACCCGGAACAATATATAAAGCTAAACGAACCGTTCACTGGGCACTTATCTGTACGAAAATCCCTATTGATTTACCTGTTTTTACAAGGAAATAAAATGTGAAAAAAATATTTCTACATCCCATGGCCATTCCCAACCATTTAAAATTTTCTCTTACAGGTCTAACACTTCCGAAAAACCAATACAACGCCCACCCGGAACAATATATAAAGCTAAACGAACCGTTCACTGGGTACTTATACGTACGAAAATCCCTATTGATTTACCTGTTTTTACAGGGAAATAAAATGTGAAAAAAATATTTCTACATCCCATGGCCTTTCCCAACCATTTAAATTTTTCTATTACAGGTCTAACACTTCGGAAAAACCAATACAACGCCTACCGGGATCAATATATAAAGCTAAACGAACCGTTCACTGGGCACTTACCCGTACGAAAATCCCTATTGATTTACCTGTTTTTACAAGGAAATAAAATGTGGAAAAAATATTTCTACATCCCATGGCCTTTCCCAACCATTTAAATTTTTCTCTTACAGGTCTAACACTTCCGAAAAACCAATACAACGCCCACCCGGAACTATATATGAAGCTAAAGGAACCGTTCACTGGGCACTTATCCGTACGAAAATCCCTATTGATTTACCTGTTTTTACAAGGAAATAAAATGTGAAAAAAATATTTCTACATCCAATGGCCTTTCCCAACCATTTAAATTTTTCTCTTACAGGTCTAACACTTCTGAGAAACCAATACAATGCCCACCCGGAACAATATATAAAGCTAAACGAACCGTTCACTGGGTACTTATCTGTACGAAAATCCCTATTGATTTACCTGTTTTTACAAGGAAATAAAATGTGAAAAAAATATTTCTACATCCCATGGCCTTTCCCAACCATTTAAATTTTTCTCTAACAGGTCTAACCCTTGCGAAAAACCAATACAACGCCCACCCGGAACAATATATAAAGCTAAACGAACCGTTCACTGGGCACTTATCCGTACGAAAATCCCTATTGTTTTACCTGTTTTTACAAGGAAATAAAATGTGAAAAAAATATTTCTACATCCCATGGCCTTTCCCAACCATTTAAAATTTTCTCTTACAGGTCTAACACTTCCGAAAAACCAATACAACCCCCACCTGGAACAATATATAAAACTAAACGAACCGTTCACTGGGCACTTATCCTTACGAAAATCCCTATTGATTTACCTGTATTTACAAGGAAATAAAAGGTGAAAAAAATATTTCTACATCCCATGGCCTTTCCCAACCATTTAAATTTTTCTCTTACAGGTCTAACACTTCCGAAAAACCAATACAACGCCCACCCGGAACAATATATAAAGCTAAACGAACCGTTCACTGGGCACTTATCTGTACGAAAATCCCTATTGATTTACCTGTTTTTACAAGGAAATAAAATGTGAAAAAAATATTTCTACATCCCATGGCCATTCCCAACCATTTAAAATTTTCTCTTACAGGTCTAACACTTCCGAAAAACCAATACAACGCCCACCCGGAACAATATATAAAGCTAAACGAACCGTTCACTGGGTACTTATACGTACGAAAATCCCTATTGATTTACCTGTTTTTACAGGGAAATAAAATGTGAAAAAAATATTTCTACATCCCATGGCCTTTCCCAACCATTTAAATTTTTCTATTACAGGTCTAACACTTCGGAAAAACCAATACAACGCCTACCGGGATCAATATATAAAGCTAAACGAACCGTTCACTGGGCACTTACCCGTACGAAAATCCCTATTGATTTACCTGTTTTTACAAGGAAATAAAATGTGGAAAAAATATTTCTACATCCCATGGCCTTTCCCAACCATTTAAATTTTTCTCTTACAGGTCTAACACTTCCGAAAAACCAATACAACGCCCACCCGGAACTATATATGAAGCTAAAGGAACCGTTCACTGGGCACTTATCCGTACGAAAATCCCTATTGATTTACCTGTTTTTACAAGGAAATAAAATGTGAAAAAAATATTTCTACATCCAATGGCCTTTCCCAACCATTTAAATTTTTCTCTTACAGGTCTAACACTTCTGAGAAACCAATACAATGCCCACCCGGAACAATATATAAAGCTAAACGAACCGTTCACTGGGTACTTATCCGTACGAAAATCCCTATTGATTTACCTGTTTTTACAAGGAAATAAAATGTGAAAAAAATATTTCTACATCCCATGGCCATTCCCAACCATTTAAATTTTTCTCTTACAGGTCTAACACTTCTGAAAAACCAATACAACGCCCGCCCGGAACAATATATAAAGCTAAACGAACCGTTCACTGGGCACTTATCTGTACGAAAATCCCTATTGATTTACCTGTTTTTACAAGGAAATAAAATGTGAAAAAAATATTTCTACATCCCATGGCCTTTCCCAACCATTTAAATTTTTCTCTAACAGGTCTAACACTTGCGAAAAACCAATACAACGCCCACCCGGAACAATATATGAAGCTAAACGAACCGTTCACTGGGTACTTACAAGTACGAAAATCCCTATTGATTTACCTGATTTTACAAGGAAATAAAATGTGAAAAAAATATTTCTACATCCCATGGCCTTTCCCAACCATTTAAATTTTTCTCTTACAGGTCTAACACTTCCGAAAAACCAATACAACGCCCACCCGGAACTATATATGAAGCTAAAGGAACCGTTCACTGGGCACTTATCCGTACGAAAATCCCTATTGATTTACCTGTTTTTACAAGGAAATAAAATGTGAAAAAAATATTTCTACATCCAATGGCCTTTCCCAACCATTTAAATTTTTCTCTTACAGGTCTAACACTTCTGAGAAACCAATACAATGCCCACCCGGAACAATATATAAAGCTAAACGAACCGTTCACTGGGTACTTATCTGTACGAAAATCCCTATTGATTTACCTGTTTTTACAAGGAAATAAAATGTGAAAAAAATATTTCTACATCCCATGGCCTTTCCCAACCATTTAAATTTTTCTCTAACAGGTCTAACCCTTGCGAAAAACCAATACAACGCCCACCCGGAACAATATATAAAGCTAAACGAACCGTTCACTGGGCACTTATCCGTACGAAAATCCCTATTGTTTTACCTGTTTTTACAAGGAAATAAAATGTGAAAAAAATATTTCTACATCCCATGGCCTTTCCCAACCATTTAAAATTTTCTCTTACAGGTCTAACACTTCCGAAAAACCAATACAACCCCCACCTGGAACAATATATAAAACTAAACGAACCGTTCACTGGGCACTTATCCTTACGAAAATCCCTATTGATTTACCTGTATTTACAAGGAAATAAAAGGTGAAAAAAATATTTCTACATCCCATGGCCTTTCCCAACCATTTAAATTTTTCTCTTACAGGTCTAACACTTCCGAAAAACCAATACAACGCCCACCCGGAACAATATATAAAGCTAAACGAACCGTTCACTGGGCACTTATCTGTACGAAAATCCCTATTGATTTACCTGTTTTTACAAGGAAATAAAATGTGAAAAAAATATTTCTACATCCCATGGCCATTCCCAACCATTTAAAATTTTCTCTTACAGGTCTAACACTTCCGAAAAACCAATACAACGCCCACCCGGAACAATATATAAAGCTAAACGAACCGTTCACTGGGTACTTATACGTACGAAAATCCCTATTGATTTACCTGTTTTTACAGGGAAATAAAATGTGAAAAAAATATTTCTACATCCCATGGCCTTTCCCAACCATTTAAATTTTTCTATTACAGGTCTAACACTTCGGAAAAACCAATACAACGCCTACCGGGATCAATATATAAAGCTAAACGAACCGTTCACTGGGCACTTACCCGTACGAAAATCCCTATTGATTTACCTGTTTTTACAAGGAAATAAAATGTGGAAAAAATATTTCTACATCCCATGGCCTTTCCCAACCATTTAAATTTTTCTCTTACAGGTCTAACACTTCCGAAAAACCAATACAACGCCCACCCGGAACTATATATGAAGCTAAAGGAACCGTTCACTGGGCACTTATCCGTACGAAAATCCCTATTGATTTACCTGTTTTTACAAGGAAATAAAATGTGAAAAAAATATTTCTACATCCAATGGCCTTTCCCAACCATTTAAATTTTTCTCTTACAGGTCTAACACTTCTGAGAAACCAATACAATGCCCACCCGGAACAATATATAAAGCTAAACGAACCGTTCACTGGGTACTTATCCGTACGAAAATCCCTATTGATTTACCTGTTTTTACAAGGAAATAAAATGTGAAAAAAATATTTCTACATCCCATGGCCATTCCCAACCATTTAAATTTTTCTCTTACAGGTCTAACACTTCTGAAAAACCAATACAACGCCCGCCCGGAACAATATATAAAGCTAAACGAACCGTTCACTGGGCACTTATCTGTACGAAAATCCCTATTGATTTACCTGTTTTTACAAGGAAATAAAATGTGAAAAAAATATTTCTACATCCCATGGCCTTTCCCAACCATTTAAATTTTTCTCTAACAGGTCTAACACTTGCGAAAAACCAATACAACGCCCACCCGGAACAATATATGAAGCTAAACGAACCGTTCACTGGGCACTTATCCGTACGAAAATCCCTATTGTTTTACCTGTTTTTACAAGGAAATAAAATGTGAAAAAAATATTTCTACATCCCATGGCCTTTCCCAACCATTTATATTTTTCTCTTACAGGTCTAACACTTCCGAAAAACCAATACAACCCCCACCTGGAACAATATATAAAACTAAACGAACCGTTCACTGGGCACTTATCCTTACGAAAATCCCTATTGATTTACCTGTATTTAGAAGGAAATAAAAGGTGAAAAAAATATTTCTACATCCCATGGCCTTTCCCAACCATTTAAATTTTTCTCTTACAGGTCTAACACTTCCGAAAAACCAATACAACGCCCACCCGGAACAATATATAAAGCTAAACGAACCGTTCACTGGGCACTTATCTGTACGAAAATCCCTATTGATTTACCTGTTTTTACAAGGAAATAAAATGTGAAAAAAATATTTCTACATCCCATGGCCATTCCCAACCATTTAAAATTTTCTCTTACAGGTCTAACACTTCCGAAAAACCAATACAACGCCCACCCGGAACAATATATAAAGCTAAACGAACCGTTCACTGGGTACTTATACGTACGAAAATCCCTATTGATTTACCTGTTTTTACAGGGAAATAAAATGTGAAAAAAATATTTCTACATCCCATGGCCTTTCCCAACCATTTAAATTTTTCTCTTACAGGTCTAACACTTCGGAAAAACCAATACAACGCCTACCGGGAACAATATATAAAGCTAAACGAACCGTTCACTGGGCACTTACCCGTACGAAAATCCCTATTGATTTACCTGTTTTTACAAGGAAATAAAATGTGAAAAAAATATTTCTACATCCAATGGCCTTTCCCAACCATTTAAATTTTTCTCTTACAGGTCTAACACTTCTGAGAAACCAATACAATGCCCACCCGGAACAATATATAAAGCTAAACGAACCGTTCACTGGGTACTTATCCGTACGAAAATCCCTATTGATTTACCTGTTTTTACAAGGAATTAAAATGTGAAAAAAATATTTCTACATCCCATGGCCTTTCCCAACCATTTAAATTTTTCTCTTACAGGTCTAACACTTCCGAAAAACCAATACAACGCCCACCCGGAACAATATATAAAGCTAAACGAACCGTTCACTGGGTACTTATCCGTACAAAAATCCCTATTGATTTACCTGTTTTTACAAGGAAATAAAATGTGAAAAAAATATTTCTACATCCCATGGCCTTTCCCAACCATTTAAATTTTCTCTTACAGGTCTAACACTTCCGAAAAACCAATACAACGCCCGCCCGGAACAATATATAAAACTAAACGAACCGTTCACTGGGCACTTATCTGTACGAAAATCCCTATTGATTTACCTGTTTTTACAAGGAAATAAAATGTGAAAAAAATATTTCTACATCCCATGGCCTTTCCCAACCATTTAAATTTTTCTCTAACAGGTCTAACACTTCCGAAAAACCAATACAACGCCCACCCGGAACAATATATAAAGCTAAACGAACCGTTCACTGGGCACTTATCCGTACGAAAATCCCTATTGATTTACCTGTTTTAACAAGGAAATAAAATGTGAAAAAAATATTTCTACATCCCATGGCCTTTCCCAACCATTTAAATTTTTCTCTAACAGGTCTAACACTTCCGAAAAACCAATACAACGCCCACCCGGAACAATATATAAAGCTAAACGAACCGTTCACTGGGCACTTATCCGTACGAAAATCCCTATTGATTTACCTGTTTTAACAAGGAAATAAAATGTGAAAAAAATATTTCTACATCCCATGGCCTTTCCCAACCATTTAAATTTTTCTCTTACAGGTCTAACACTTCCGAAAAACCAATACAACGCCCACCCGGAACAATATATAAAGCTAAACGAACCGTTCACTGGGCACTTATCCGTACGAAAATCCCTATTGTTTTACCTGTTTTTACAAGGACATAAAATGTGAAAAAAATATTTCTACATCCCATGGCCTTTCCCAACCATTTAAATTTTTCTCTTACAGGTCTAACACTTCCGAAAAACCAATACAACCCCCACCTGGAACAATATATAAAACTAAACGAACCGTTCACTGGGCACTTATCTGTACGAAAATCCCTATTGATTTACCTGTTTTTACAAGGAAATAAAATGTGAAAAAAATATTTCTACATCCCATGGCCTTTCCCAACCATTTAAATTTTTCTCTAACAGGTCTAACACTTCCGAAAAACCAATACAACGCCCACCCGGAACAATATATAAAGCTAAACGAACCGTTCACTGGGCACTTATCCGTACGAAAATCCCTATTGATTTACCTGTTTTAACAAGGAAATAAAATGTGAAAAAAATATTTCTACATCCCATGGCCTTTCCCAACCATTTAAATTTTTCTCTAACAGGTCTAACACTTCCGAAAAACCAATACAACGCCCACCCGGAACAATATATAAAGCTAAACGAACCGTTCACTGGGCACTTATCCGTACGAAAATCCCTATTGATTTACCTGTTTTAACAAGGAAATAAAATGTGAAAAAAATATTTCTACATCCCATGGCCTTTCCCAACCATTTAAATTTTTCTCTTACAGGTCTAACACTTCCGAAAAACCAATACAACGCCCACCCGGAACAATATATAAAGCTAAACGAACCGTTCACTGGGCACTTATCCGTACGAAAATCCCTATTGTTTTACCTGTTTTTACAAGGACATAAAATGTGAAAAAAATATT
Source organism: Paroedura picta (assembly GCF_049243985.1). NCBI lineage: Eukaryota > Metazoa > Chordata > Lepidosauria > Squamata > Gekkonidae > Paroedura > Paroedura picta. Next base: position 23,821,718 of record NC_135372.1, read on the forward strand.
TCTACATCCCATGGCCTTTCCCAACCATTTAAATTTTTCTCTTACAGGTCTAACACTTCCGAAAAACCAATACAACCCCCACCTGGAACAATATATAAAGCTAAACGAACCGTTCACTGGGCACTTATCCTTACGAAAATCCCTATTGATTTACCTGTATTTACAAGGAAATAAAATGTGAAAAAAATATTTCTACATCCCATGGCCTTTCCCAACCATTTAAATTTTTCTCTTACAGGTCTAACACTTCCGAAAAACCAATACAACGCGCACCCGGAACAATATATAAAGCTAAACGAACCGTTTACTGGGTACTTACACGTACGAAAATCCCTATTGATTTACCTGTTTTTACAAGGAAATAAAATGTGGAAAAAATATTTCTACATCCCATGGCCTTTCCCAACCATTTAAATTTTTCTCTTACAGGTCTAACACTTCCGAAAAACCAATACAACGCACACCCGGAACAATATATAAAGCTAAACGAACCGTTCACTGGGCACTTATCTGTACGAAAATCCCTATTGATTTACCTGTTTTTACAAGGAAATAAAATGTGAAAAAAATATTTCTACATCCCATGGCCATTCCCAACCATTTAAATTTTTCTCTTACAGGTCTAACACTTCCGAAAAACCAATACAACGCCCACCCGGAACAATATATAAAGCTAAACGAACCGTTCACTGGGTAGTTACACGTACGAAAATCCCTATTGATTTACCTGTTTTTACAAGGAAATAAAATTTGAAAAAAATATTTCTACATCCCATGGCCTTTCCCAACCATTTAAATTTTTGTCTTACATGTCTAACACTTCTGAAAAACCAATACAACGCCCACCCGGAACAATATATAAAGCTAAACGAACCGTTCACTGGGCACTTATCCGTACAAAAATCCCTATAGTTTTACCTGTTTTTACAAGGAAATAAAATGTGAAAAAAATATTTCTACATCCCATGGCCTTTCCCAACCATTTAAATTTTTCTCTTACAGGTCTAACACTTCCGAAAAACCAATACAACCCCCACCTGGAACAATATATAAAGCTAAACGAACCGTTCAATGGGCACTTATCCTTACGAAAATCCCTATTGATTTACCTGTTTTTACAAGGAAATAAAATGTGAAAAAATATTTCTACATCCCATGGCCTTTCCCAACCATTTAAATTTTTCTCTTACAGGTCTAACACTTCCGAACAACCAATACAACGCCCACCCGGAACAATATATAAAGCTAAACGAACCGTTCACTGGGCACGTATCTGTACGAAAATCCCTATTGATTTACCTGTTTTTACAAGGAAATAAAATGTGAAAAAAATATTTCTACATCCCATGGCCATTCCCAACCATTTAGGTTTTTCTCTTACAGGTCTAACACTTCCGAAAAACCAATACAACGCCCACCCGGAACAATATATAAAGCTAAACGAACCGTTCACTGGGTAGTTACACGTACGAAAATCCCTATTGATTTACCTGTTTTTACAAGGAAATAAAATGTGAAAAAAATATTTCTACATCCCATGGCCTTTCCCAACCATTTACATTTTTCTCTTACAGGTCTAACACTTCCGAAAAACCAATACAACGCCCACCCAGAACAATATATAAAGCTAAACGTACCGTTCACTGGGCACTTATCCGTACGAAAATCCCTATTGATTTACCTGTTTTTACAAGGAAATAAAATGTGAAAAAAATATTTCTACATCCCATGGCCTTTCCCAACCATTTAAATTTTTGTATTACATGTCTAACACTTCCGAAAAACCAATACAACGCCCACCCGGAACAATATATAAACCTAAACGAACCGTTCACTGGGCACTTATCTGTACGAAAATCCCTATTGATTTACCTGTTTTTACAAGGAAATAAAATGTGAAAAAAATATTTCTACATCCCATGGCCTTTCCCAACCATTTAAATTTTTCTCTTACAGGTCTAACACTTCCGAAAAACCAATACAACTCCCACCCGGAACAATATATAAAGCTAAACGAACCGTTCACTGGGTACTTATGCATACGAAAATCCCTATTGTTTTACCAGTTTTTACAAGGAAATAAAATATGAAAAAAATATTTCTACATCCCATGGCCTTTCCCAACCATTTAAATTTTTCTCTCACAGGTCTAACACTTCTGAAAAACCAATACAACGCCCACCCGGAACAATATATAAAGCCAAACGAACCGTTCACTGGGCACTTATCCGTACAAAAATCCCTATTGTTTTACCTGTTTTTACAAGGAAATAAAATGTGAAAAAAATATTTCTACATCCCATGGCCTTTCCCAACCATTTAAATTTTTCTCTTACAGGTCTAACACTTCCGAAAAACCAATACAACCCCCACCTGGAACAATATATAAAGCTAAACGAACCGTTCAATGGGCACTTATCCTTACGAAAATCCCTATTGATTTACCTGTTTTTACAGGGAAATAAAATGTGAAAAAAATATTTCTACATCCTATGGCCTTTCCCAACCATTTAAATTTTTCTCTTACAGGTCTAACACTTCCGAAAAACCAATACAACGCCCACCCGGAACAATATATAAAGCTAAACGAACCGTTCACTGGGCACTTATCTGTACGAAAATCCCTATTGATTTACCTGTTTTTACAAGGAAATAAAATCTGAAAAAAATATTTCTACATCCCATGGCCATTCCCAACCATTTAAGTTTTTCTCTTACAGGTTTAACACTTCCGAAAAACCAATACAACGCCCACCCGGAACAATATATAAAGCTAAACGAACCGTTCACTGGGTAGTTACAGGTACGAAAATCCCTATTGATTTACCTGTTTTTACAAGGAAATAAAATGTGAAAAAAATATTTCTACATCCCATGGCCTTTCCCAACCATTTAAATTTTTCTCTTACAGGTCTAACACTTCCGAAAAACCAATACAACGCCCACCCGGAACAATATATAAAGCTAAACGAACCGTTCACTGGGCACTTATCTGTACGAAAATCCCTATTGATTTACCTGTTTTTACAAGGAAATAAAATGTGAAAAAAATATTTCTACATCCCATGGCCATTCCCAACCATTTAAGTTTTTCTCTTACAGGTCTAACACTTCCGAAAAACCAATACAACGCCCACCCGGAACAATATATAAAGCTAAACGAACCGTTCACTGGGTAGTTACAGGTATGAAAATCCCTATTGATTTACCTGTTTTTACAAGGAAATAAAATGTGAAAAAAATATTTCTACATCCCATGGCCTTTCCCAACCATTTAAATTTTTCTCTTACAGGTCTAACACTTCCGAAAAACCAATACAACCCCCACCTGGAACAATATATAAAGCTAAACGAACCGTTCAATGGGCACTTATCCTTACGAAAATCCCTATTGATTTACCTGTTTTTACAAGGAAATAAAATGTGAAAAAAATATTTCTACATCCTATGGCCTTTCCCAACCATTTAAATTTTTCTCTTACAGGTCTAACACTTCCGAAAAACCAATACAACGCCCACCCGGAACAATATATAAAGCTAAACGAACCGTTCACTGGGCACTTATCTGTACGAAAATCCCTATTGATTTACCTGTTTTTACAAGGAAATAAAATGTGAAAAAAATATTTCTACATCCCATGGCCATTCCCAACCATTTAAGTTTTTCTCTTACAGGTTTAACACTTCCGAAAAACCAATACAACGCCCACCCGGAACAATATATAAAGCTAAACGAACCGTTCACTGGGTAGTTACAGGTACGAAAATCCCTATTGATTTACCTGTTTTTACAAGGAAATAAAATGTGAAAAAAATATTTCTACATCCCATGGCCTTTCCCAACCATTTAAATTTTTCTCTTACAGGTCTAACACTTCCGAAAAACCAATACAACGCCCACCCGGAACAATATATAAAGCTAAACGAACCGTTCACTGGGCACTTATCTGTACGAAAATCCCTATTGATTTACCTGTTTTTACAAGGAAATAAAATGTGAAAAAAATATTTCTACATCCCATGGCCATTCCCAACCATTTAAGTTTTTCTCTTACAGGTCTAACACTTCCGAAAAACCAATACAACGCCCACCCGGAATAATATATAAACCTAAACGAACCGTTCACTGGGTAGTTACAGGTATGAAAATCCCTATTGATTTACCTGTTTTTACAAGGAAATAAAATGTGAAAAAAATATTTCTACATCCCATGGCCTTTCCCAACCATTTAAATTTTTCTCTTACAAGTCTAACACTTCCGAAAAACCAATACAACGCCCACCCTGAACAATATATAAAGCTAAACGAACCTTTCACTGGGCAATTATCCGTACGAAAATCCCTATTGATTTACCTGTTTTTACAAGGAAATAAAATGTGAAAAAAATATTTCTACATCCCATGGCCTTTCCCAACCATTTAAATTTTCGTCTTACATGTCTAACACTTCCGAAAAACCAATACGACGCCCACCCGGAACAATATATAAAGCTAAACGAACCGTTCACTGGGCACTTATCCGTCAGAAAAATCCCTATTGATTTATCTATTTTTACAAGGAAGTAAAATGTGAGAAAAATATTTCTACATCCCATGGCCTTTCCCAACCATTTAAATATTTCTCTTACAGGTCTAACACTTCCGAAAAACCAATACAACGCCCACCCGGAACAATATATAAAGCTAAACGAACTGTTCACTGGGTACTTATCCGTACGAAAATTCCTATTGATTTTCCTGTTTTTACAAGGAAATAAAATGTGAAAAAAATATTTCTACATCCCATGGCCTTTCCCAACCATTTAAATTTTTCTCTTACAGGTCTAACAGTTCCGAAAAACCAATACAACGCCCACCCGGAACAATATATAAAGCTAAACGAACCGTTCACTGGGTAGTTACACGTACGAAAATCCCTATTGATTTACCTGTTTTTACAAGGAAATAAAATTTGAAAAAAATATTTCTACATCCCATGGCCTTTCCCAACCATTTAAATTTTTGTCTTACATGTCTAACACTTCTGAAAAACCAATACAACGCCCACCCGGAACAATATATAAAGCTAAACGAACCGTTCACTGGGCACTTATCCGTACAAAAATCCCTATAGTTTTACCTGTTTTTACAAGGAAATAAAATGTGAAAAAAATATTTCTACATCCCATGGCCTTTCCCAACCATTTAAATTTTTCTCTTACAGGTCTAACACTTCCGAAAAACCAATACAACCCCCACCTGGAACAATATATAAAGCTAAACGAACCGTTCAATGGGCACTTATCCTTACGAAAATCCCTATTGATTTACCTGTTTTTACAAGGAAATAAAATGTGAAAAAATATTTCTACATCCCATGGCCTTTCCCAACCATTTAAATTTTTCTCTTACAGGTCTAACACTTCCGAACAACCAATACAACGCCCACCCGGAACAATATATAAAGCTAAACGAACCGTTCACTGGGCACGTATCTGTACGAAAATCCCTATTGATTTACCTGTTTTTACAAGGAAATAAAATGTGAAAAAAATATTTCTACATCCCATGGCCATTCCCAACCATTTAGGTTTTTCTCTTACAGGTCTAACACTTCCGAAAAACCAATACAACGCCCACCCGGAACAATATATAAAGCTAAACGAACCGTTCACTGGGTAGTTACACGTACGAAAATCCCTATTGATTTACCTGTTTTTACAAGGAAATAAAATGTGAAAAAAATATTTCTACATCCCATGGCCTTTCCCAACCATTTACATTTTTCTCTTACAGGTCTAACACTTCCGAAAAACCAATACAACGCCCACCCAGAACAATATATAAAGCTAAACGTACCGTTCACTGGGCACTTATCCGTACGAAAATCCCTATTGATTTACCTGTTTTTACAAGGAAATAAAATGTGAAAAAAATATTTCTACATCCCATGGCCTTTCCCAACCATTTAAATTTTTGTATTACATGTCTAACACTTCCGAAAAACCAATACAACGCCCACCCGGAACAATATATAAACCTAAACGAACCGTTCACTGGGCACTTATCTGTACGAAAATCCCTATTGATTTACCTGTTTTTACAAGGAAATAAAATGTGAAAAAAATATTTCTACATCCCATGGCCTTTCCCAACCATTTAAATTTTTCTCTTACAGGTCTAACACTTCCGAAAAACCAATACAACTCCCACCCGGAACAATATATAAAGCTAAACGAACCGTTCACTGGGTACTTATGCATACGAAAATCCCTATTGATTTACCAGTTTTTACAAGGAAATAAAATATGAAAAAAATATTTCTACATCCCATGGCCTTTCCCAACCATTTAAATTTTTCTCTCACAGGTCTAACACTTCTGAAAAACCAATACAACGCCCACCCGGAACAATATATAAAGCCAAACGAACCGTTCACTGGGCACTTATCCGTACAAAAATCCCTATTGTTTTACCTGTTTTTACAAGGAAATAAAATGTGAAAAAAATATTTCTACATCCCATGGCCTTTCCCAACCATTTAAATTTTTCTCTTACAGGTCTAACACTTCCGAAAAACCAATACAACCCCCACCTGGAACAATATATAAAGCTAAACGAACCGTTCAATGGGCACTTATCCTTACGAAAATCCCTATTGATTTACCTGTTTTTACAGGGAAATAAAATGTGAAAAAAATATTTCTACATCCTATGGCCTTTCCCAACCATTTAAATTTTTCTCTTACAGGTCTAACACTTCCGAAAAACCAATACAACGCCCACCCGGAACAATATATAAAGCTAAACGAACCGTTCACTGGGCACTTATCTGTACGAAAATCCCTATTGATTTACCTGTTTTTACAAGGAAATAAAATCTGAAAAAAATATTTCTACATCCCATGGCCATTCCCAACCATTTAAGTTTTTCTCTTACAGGTTTAACACTTCCGAAAAACCAATACAACGCCCACCCGGAACAATATATAAAGCTAAACGAACCGTTCACTGGGTAGTTACAGGTACGAAAATCCCTATTGATTTACCTGTTTTTACAAGGAAATAAAATGTGAAAAAAATATTTCTACATCCCATGGCCTTTCCCAACCATTTAAATTTTTCTCTTACAGGTCTAACACTTCCGAAAAACCAATACAACGCCCACCCGGAACAATATATAAAGCTAAACGAACCGTTCACTGGGCACTTATCTGTACGAAAATCCCTATTGATTTACCTGTTTTTACAAGGAAATAAAATGTGAAAAAAATATTTCTACATCCCATGGCCATTCCCAACCATTTAAGTTTTTCTCTTACAGGTCTAACACTTCCGAAAAACCAATACAACGCCCACCCGGAACAATATATAAAGCTAAACGAACCGTTCACTGGGTAGTTACAGGTATGAAAATCCCTATTGATTTACCTGTTTTTACAAGGAAATAAAATGTGAAAAAAATATTTCTACATCCCATGGCCTTTCCCAACCATTTAAATTTTTCTCTTACATGTCTAACACTTCCGAAAAACCAATACAACCCCCACCTGGAACAATATATAAAGCTAAACGAACCGTTCAATGGGCACTTATCCTTACGAAAATCCCTATTGATTTACCTGTTTTTACAAGGAAATAAAATGTGAAAAAAATATTTCTACATCCCATGGCCTTTCCCAACCATTTAAATTTTTCTCTTACAGGTCTAACACTTCCGAAAAACCAATACAACGCCCACCCGGAACAATATATAAAGCTAAACGAACCGTTCACTGGGCACTTATCTGTACGAAAATCCCTATTGATTTACCTGTTTTTACAAGGAAATAAAATGTGAAAAAAATATTTCTACATCCCATGGCCATTCCCAACCATTTAAGTTTTTCTCTTACAGGTTTAACACTTCCGAAAAACCAATACAACGCCCACCCGGAACAATATATAAAGCTAAACGAACCGTTCACTGGGTAGTTACAGGTACGAAAATCCCTATTGATTTACCTGTTTTTACAAGGAAATAAAATGTGAAAAAAATATTTCTACATCCCATGGCCTTTCCCAACCATTTAAATTTTTCTCTTACAGGTCTAACACTTCCGAAAAACCAATACAACGCCCACCCGGAACAATATATAAAGCTAAACGAACCGTTCACTGGGCACTTATCTGTACGAAAATCCCTATTGATTTACCTGTTTTTACAAGGAAATAAAATGTGAAAAAAATATTTCTACATCCCATGGCCATTCCCAACCATTTAAGTTTTTCTCTTACAGGTCTAACACTTCCGAAAAACCAATACAACGCCCACCCGGAATAATATATAAACCTAAACGAACCGTTCACTGGGTAGTTACAGGTATGAAAATCCCTATTGATTTACCTGTTTTTACAAGGAAATAAAATGTGAAAAAAATATTTCTACATCCCATGGCCTTTCCCAACCATTTAAATTTTTCTCTTACAGGTCTAACACTTCCGAAAAACCAATACAACGCCCACCCTGAACAATATATAAAGCTAAACGAACCTTTCACTGGGCAATTATCCGTACGAAAATCCCTATTGATTTACCTGTTTTTACAAGGAAATAAAATGTGAAAAAAATATTTCTACATCCCATGGCCTTTCCCAACCATTTAAATTTTCGTCTTACATGTCTAACACTTCCGAAAAACCAATACAACGCCCACCCGGAACAATATATAAAGCTAAACGAACCGTTCACTGGGCACTTATCCGTCAGAAAAATCCCTATTGATTTATCTATTTTTACAAGGAAGTAAAATGTGAGAAAAATATTTCTACATCCCATGGCCTTTCCCAACCATTTAAATATTTCTCTTACAGGTCTAACACTTCCGAAAAACCAATACAACGCCCACCCGGAACAATATATAAAGCTAAACGAACCGTTCACTGGGCACTTATCCGTACGAAAATCCCTATTGATTTACCCGTTTTTACAAGGAAATAAAATGTGAAAAAAATATTTCTACATCCAATGGCCTTTCCCAACCATTTAAATTTTTCTCTTACAGGTCTAACACTTCCGAGAAACCAATACAACGCCCACCCGGAACAATATATAAAGCTAAACGAACCGTTCACTGGGTAGTTACACGTACGAAAATCCCTATTGATTTACCTGTTTTTACAAGGAAATAAAATGTGAAAAAAATATTTCTACATCCCATGGCCTTTCCCAACCATTTACATTTTTCTCTTACAGGTCTAACACTTCCGAAAAACCAATACAACGCCCACCCAGAACAATATATAAAGCTAAACGTACCGTTCACTGGGCACTTATCCGTACGAAAATCCCTATTGATTTACCTGTTTTTACAAGGAAATAAAATGTGAAAAAATATTTCTACATCCCATGGCCTTTCCCAACCATTTAAATTTTTGTATTACATGTCTAACACTTCCGAAAAACCAATACAACGCCCACCCGGAACAATATATAAACCTAAACGAACCGTTCACTGGGCACTTATCCGTACGAAAATCCCTATTGATTTACCTGTTTTTACAAGGAAATAAAATGTGAAAAAAATATTTCTACATCCCATGGCCTTTCCCAACCATTTAAATTTTTCTCTTACAGGTCTAACACTTCCGAAAAACCAATACAACTCCCACCCGGAACAATATATAAAGCTAAACGAACCGTTCACTGGGTACTTATGCGTACGAAAATCCCTATTGATTTACCAGTTTTTACAAGGAAATAAAATATGAAAAAAATATTTCTACATCCCATGGCCTTTCCCAACCATTTAAATTTTTCTCTCACAAGTCTAACACTTCTGAAAAACCAATACAACGCCCACCCGGAACAATATATAAAGCCAAACGAACCGTTCACTGGGCACTTATCCGTACAAAAATCCCTATTGTTTTACCTGTTTTTACAAGGAAATAAAATGTGAAAAAAATATTTCTACATCCCATGGCCTTTCCCAACCATTTAAATTTTTCTCTTACAGGTCTAACACTTCCGAAAAACCAATACAACCCCCACCTGGAACAATATATAAAGCTAAACGAACCGTTCAATGGGCACTTATCCTTACGAAAATCCCTATTGATTTACCTGTTTTTACAAGGAAATAAAATGTGAAAAAAATATTTCTACATCCCATGGCCTTTCCCAACCATTTAAATTTTTCTCTTACAGGTCTAACACTTCCGAAAAACCAATACAACGGCCACCCTGAACAATATATAAAGCTAAACGAACCTTTCACTGGGCAATTATCCGTACGAAAATCCCTATTGATTTACCTGTTTTTACAAGGAAATAAAATGTGAAAAAAATATTTCTACATCCCATGGCCTTTCCCAACCATTTAAATTTTCGTCTTACATGTCTAACACTTCCGAAAAACCAATACAACGCCCACCCGGAACAATATATAAAGCTAAACGAACCGTTCACTGGGCACTTATCCGTCAGAAAAATCCCTATTGATTTATCTGTTTTTACAAGGAAGTAAAATTTGAGAAAAATATTTCTACATCCCATGGCCTTTCCCAACCATTTAAATATTTCTCTTACAGGTCTAACACTTCCGAAAAACCAATACAACGCCCACCCGGAACAATATATAAAGCTAAACGAACCGTTCACTGGGTACTTATCCGTACGAAAATTCCTATTGATTTTCCTGTTTTTACAAGGAAATAAAATGTGAAAAAAATATTTCTACATCCCATGGCCTTTCCCAACCATTTAAATTTTTCTCTTACAGGTCTAACAGTTCCGAAAAACCAATACAAAGCCCACCCGGAACAATATATAAAGCTAAACGAACCGTTCACTGGGCACTTATCCGTACGAAAATCCCTATTGATTTACCCGTTTTTACAAGGAAATAAAATGTGAAAAAAATATTTCTACATCCAATGGCCTTTCCCAACCATTTAAATTTTTCTCTTACAGGTCTAACACTTCCGAGAAACCAATACAATGCCCACCCGGAACAATATATAAAGCTAAACGAACCGTTCACTGGGCACTTATCCGTACGAAAATCCCTATTGATTTACCTGTTTTTACAAGGAAATAAAATGTGAAAAAAATATTTCTACATCCCATGGACTTTCCCAACCATTTAAATTTTTCTCTTACAGGTCTAACACTTCTGAAAAACCAATACAACGCCCACCCGGAACAATATATAAAGCTAAACGAACCGTTCACTGGGCACTTATCCGTACGAAAATCCCTATTGTTTTACCTGTTTTTACAAGGAAATAAAATGTGAAAAAAATATTTCTACATCCCATGGCCTTTCCCAACCATTTAAATTTTTCTATTACAGGTCTAACACTTCCGAAAAACCAATACAACGCCCACCCGGAACAATATATAAAGCTAAACGAACCGTTCACTGGGCACTTATCCGTACGAAAATCCCTATTGTTTTACCTGTTTTTACAAGGAAATAAAATGTGAAAAAAATATTTCTACATCCCATGGCCTTTCCCAACCATTTAAATTTTTCTATTACAGGTCTAACACTTCCGAAAAACCAATACAACGCCCACCCGGAACAATATATAAAGCTAAACGAACCGTTCACTGGGCACTTATCCGTACGAAAATCCCTATTGTTTTACCTGTTTTTACAAGGAAATAAAATGTGAAAAAAATATTTCTACATCCCATGGCCTTTCCCAACCATTTAAATTTTTCTATTACAGGTCTAACACTTCCGAAAAACCAATACAACACCGACCTGGAACAATATATAAAGCTAAACGAACCGTTCAATGGGCACTTATCCTTATGAAAATCCCTATTGATTTACCTGTATTTACAAGGAAATAAAATGTGAAAAAAATATTTCTACATCCCATGGCCTTTCCCAACCATTTAAAATTTTCTCTTACAGGTCTAACACTTCCCAAAAACAAATACAACGCCTCCCCGGAACAATATATAAAGCTAAACGAACCGTTCACTGGGCACTTATCCGTACGAAAATCCCTATTGATTTACCTGTTTTTACAAGGAAATAAAATGTGAAAAAAATATTTCTACATACCATGGCCTTTCCCAACCATTTAAATTTTTCTCTTACAGGTCTAACACTTCCGAAAAACAAATACAACACCCACCCGGAACAATATATAAAGCTAAACAAACCGTTAACTGGGTACTTATCCGTAAGAAAATCCCTATTGATTTATCTGTTTTTAAAAGGAAGTAAAATGTGAAAAAAAAATTTCTACATCCCATGGCCTTTCCCAACCATCTATATTTTTCTCTTACAGGTCTAACACTTCCGAAAAACCAATACAACGCCCACCCGGAACAATATATAAAGCTAAACGAACTGTTCACTGGGTACTTATCCGTACGAAAATTCCTATTGATTTTCCTGTTTTTACAAGGAAATAAAATGTGGAAAAAATATTTCTACATCCCATGGCCTTTCCCAACCATTTAAATTTTTCTCTTACAGGTCTAACACTTCCGAAAAACCAATACAAAGCCCACCCGGAACATTATATAAAGCTAAGCGAACCGTTCACTGGGCACTTATCCGTACGAAAATCCCTATTGATTTACCTGTTTTTACAAGGAAATAAAATGTGAAAAAAATATTTCTACATCCCATGGCCTTTCCCAACCATTTAAATTTTTCTCCTACAGGTCTAACACTTCTGAAAAACCAATACAACGCCCACCCGGAACAATATATAAAGCTAAACGAACCGTTCACTGGGCACTTATCCGTACGAAAATCCCTATTGTTTTACCTGTTTTTACAAGGAAATAAAATGTGAAAAAAATATTTCTACATCCCATGGCCTTTCCCAACCATTTAAATTTTTCTCTTACAGGTCTAACACTTCCGAAAAACCAATACAACACCGACCTGGAACAATATATAAAGCTAAACGAACCGTTCAATGGGCACTTATCCTTACGAAAATCCCTATTGATTTACCTGTATTTACAAGGAAATAAAATGTGAAAAAAATATTTCTACATCCCATGGCCTTTCCCAACCATTTACAATTTTCTCTTACAGGTCTAACACTTCCGAAAAACAAATACAACGCCTACCCGGAACAATATATAAAGCTAAACGAACCGTTCACTGGGCACTTATCCGTACGAAAATCCCTATTGATTTACCTGTTTTTACAAGGAAATAAAATGTGAAAAAAATATTTCTACATACCATGGCCTTTCCCAACCATTTAAATTTTTCTCTTACTGGTCTAACAGTTCCGAAAAACCAATACAAAGCCCACCCGGAACAATATATAAAGCTAAACGAACCGTTCACTGGGCACTTATCCGTACGAAAATCCCTATTGATTTACCTGTTTTTACAAGGAAATAAAATGTGAAAAAAATATTTCTACATCCAATGGCCTTTCCCAACAATTTAAATTTTTCTCTTAGAGGTCTAACACTTCCGAGAAACCAATACAATGCCCACCCGGAAGAATATATAAAGCTAAACGAACCGTTCACTGGGCACTTATCCGTACGAAAATCCCTATTGATTTACCTGTTTTTACAAGGAAATAAAATGTGAAAAAAATATTTCTACATACCATGGCCTTTCCCAACCATTTAAATTTTTCTCTTACAGGTCTAACACTTCCGAAAAACAAATACAACACCCACCCGGAACAATATATAAAGCTAAACAAACCGTTAACTGGGTACTTATCCGTAAGAAAATCCCTATTGATTTATCTGTTTTTACAAGGAAGTAAAATGTGAGAAAAAATATTTCTACATCCCATGGCCTTTCCCAACCATTTTAATTTTTCTCTTACAGGTCTAACACTTCCGAAAAACCAATACAACGCCCACCCGGAACAATATATAAAGCTAAACGAACCGTTTACTGGGTACTTATCCGTACGAAAATCCCTATTGATTTACCTGTTTTTAAAAGGAAGTAAAATGTGAAAAAAAAATTTCTACATCCCATGGCCTTTCCCAACCATCTATATTTTTCTCTTACAGGTCTAACACTTCCGAAAAACCAATACAACGCCCACCCGGAACAATATATAAAGCTAAACGAACTGTTCACTGGGTACTTATCCGTACGAAAATTCCTATTGATTTTCCTGTTTTTACAAGGAAATAAAATGTGGAAAAAATATTTCTACATCCCATGGCCTTTCCCAACCATTTAAATTTTTCTCTTACAGGTCTAACACTTCCGAAAAACCAATACAAAGCCCACCCGGAACATTATATAAAGCTAAGCGAACCGTTCACTGGGCACTTATCCGTACGAAAATCCCTATTGATTTACCTGTTTTTACAAGGAAATAAAATGTGAAAAAAATATTTCTACATCCCATGGCCTTTCCCAACCATTTAAATTTTTCTCCTACAGGTCTAACACTTCTGAAAAACCAATACAACGCCCACCCGGAACAATATATAAAGCTAAACGAACCGTTCACTGGGCACTTATCCGTACGAAAATCCCTATTGTTTTACCTGTTTTTACAAGGAAATAAAATGTGAAAAAAATATTTCTACATCCCATGGCCTTTCCCAACCATTTAAATTTTTCTCTTACAGGTCTAACACTTCCGAAAAACCAATACAACACCGACCTGGAACAATATATAAAGCTAAACGAACCGTTCAATGGGCACTTATCCTTACGAAAATCCCTATTGATTTACCTGTATTTACAAGGAAATAAAATGTGAAAAAAATATTTCTACATCCCATGGCCTTTCCCAACCATTTACAATTTTCTCTTACAGGTCTAACACTTCCGAAAAACAAATACAACGCCTACCCGGAACAATATATAAAGCTAAACGAACCGTTCACTGGGCACTTATCCGTACGAAAATCCCTATTGATTTACCTGTTTTTACAAGGAAATAAAATGTGAAAAAAATATTTCTACATACCATGGCCTTTCCCAACCATTTAAATTTTTCTCTTACTGGTCTAACAGTTCCGAAAAACCAATACAAAGCCCACCCGGAACAATATATAAAGCTAAACGAACCGTTCACTGGGCACTTATCCGTACGAAAATCCCTATTGATTTACCTGTTTTTACAAGGAAATAAAATGTGAAAAAAATATTTCTACATCCAATGGCCTTTCCCAACAATTTAAATTTTTCTCTTAGAGGTCTAACACTTCCGAGAAACCAATACAATGCCCACCCGGAAGAATATATAAAGCTAAACGAACCGTTCACTGGGCACTTATCCGTACGAAAATCCCTATTGATTTACCTGTTTTTACAAGGAAATAAAATGTGAAAAAAATATTTCTACATACCATGGCCTTTCCCAACCATTTAAATTTTTCTCTTACAGGTCTAACACTTCCGAAAAACAAATACAACACCCACCCGGAACAATATATAAAGCTAAACAAACCGTTAACTGGGTACTTATCCGTAAGAAAATCCCTATTGATTTATCTGTTTTTACAAGGAAGTAAAATGTGAGAAAAAATATTTCTACATCCCATGGCCTTTCCCAACCATTTTAATTTTTCTCTTACAGGTCTAACACTTCCGAAAAACCAATACAACGCCCACCCGGAACAATATATAAAGCTAAACGAACCGTTTACTGGGTACTTATCCGTACGAAAATCCCTATTGATTTACCTGTTTTTAAAAGGAAGTAAAATGTGAAAAAAAAATTTCTACATCCCATGGCCTTTCCCAACCATCTATATTTTTCTCTTACAGGTCTAACACTTCCGAAAAACCAATACAACGCCCACCCGGAACAATATATAAAGCTAAACGAACTGTTCACTGGGTACTTATCCGTACGAAAATTCCTATTGATTTTCCTGTTTTTACAAGGAAATAAAATGTGGAAAAAATATTTCTACATCCCATGGCCTTTCCCAACCATTTAAATTTTTCTCTTACAGGTCTAACACTTCCGAAAAACCAATACAAAGCCCACCCGGAACATTATATAAAGCTAAGCGAACCGTTCACTGGGCACTTATCCGTACGAAAATCCCTATTGATTTACCTGTTTTTACAAGGAAATAAAATGTGAAAAAAATATTTCTACATCCCATGGCCTTTCCCAACCATTTAAATTTTTCTCCTACAGGTCTAACACTTCTGAAAAACCAATACAACGCCCACCCGGAACAATATATAAAGCTAAACGAACCGTTCACTGGGCACTTATCCGTACGAAAATCCCTATTGTTTTACCTGTTTTTACAAGGAAATAAAATGTGAAAAAAATATTTCTACATCCCATGGCCTTTCCCAACCATTTAAATTTTTCTCTTACAGGTCTAACACTTCCGAAAAACCAATACAACACCGACCTGGAACAATATATAAAGCTAAACGAACCGTTCAATGGGCACTTATCCTTACGAAAATCCCTATTGATTTACCTGTATTTACAAGGAAATAAAATGTGAAAAAAATATTTCTACATCCCATGGCCTTTCCCAACCATTTAAAATTTTCTCTTACAGGTCTAACACTTCCGAAAAACAAATACAACGCCTACCCGGAACAATATATAAAGCTAAACGAACCGTTCACTGGGCACTTATCCGTACGAAAATCCCTATTGATTTACCTGTTTTTACAAGGAAATAAAATGTGAAAAAAATATTTCTACATACCATGGCCTTTCCCAACCATTTAAATTTTTCTCTTACTGGTCTAACAGTTCCGAAAAACCAATACAAAGCCCACCCGGAACAATATATAAAGCTAAACGAACCGTTCACTGGGCACTTATCCGTACAAAAATCCCTATTGATTTACCTGTTTTTACAAGGAAATAAAATGTGAAAAAAATATTTCTACATCCAATGGCCTTTCCCAACAATTTAAATTTTTCTCTTAGAGGTCTAACACTTCCGAGAAACCAATACAATGCCCACCCGGAACAATATATAAAGCTAAACGAACCGTTCACTGGGCACTTATCCGTACGAAAATCCCTATTGATTTACCTGTTTTTACAAGGAAATAAAATGTGAAAAAAATATTTCTACATACCATGGCCTTTCCCAACCATTTAAATTTTTCTCTTACTGGTCTAACAGTTCCGAAAAACCAATACAAAGCCCACCCGGAACAATATATAAAGCTAAACGAACCGTTCACTGGGCACTTATCCGTACGAAAATCCCTATTGATTTACCTGTTTTTACAAGGAAATAAAATGTGAAAAAAATATTTCTACATCCAATGGCCTTTCCCAACAATTTAAATTTTTCTCTTAGAGGTCTAACACTTCCGAGAAACCAATACAATGCCCACCCGGAACAATATATAAAGCTAAACGAACCGTTCACTGGGCACTTATCCGTACGAAAATCCCTATTGATTTACCCGTTTTTACAAGGAAATAAAATGTGAAAAAAATATTTCTACATCCAATGGCCTTTCCCAACCATTTAAATTTTTCTCTTACAGGTCTAACACTTCCGAGAAACCAATACAATGCCCACCCGGAACATTATATAAAGCTAAACGAACCGTTCACTGGGCACTTATCCGTACGAAAATCCCTATTGATTTACCTGTTTTTACAAGGAAATAAAATGTGAAAAAAATATTTCTACATCCCATGGACTTTCCCAACCATTTAAATTTTTCTCTTACAGGTCTAACACTTCTGAAAAACCAATACAACGCCCACCCGGAACAATATATAAAGCTAAACGAACCGTTCACTGGGCACTTATCCGTACGAAAATCCCTATTGTTTTTCCTGTTTTTACAAGGAAATAAAATGTGAAAAAAATATTTCTACATCCCATGGCCTTTCCCAACCATTTAAATTTTTCTCTTACAGGTCTAACACTTCCGAAAAACCAATACAACACCGACCTGGAACAATATATAAAGCTAAACGAACCGTTCAATGGGCACTTATCCTTATGAAAATCCCTATTGATTTATCTGTATTTACAAGGAAATAAAATGTGAAAAAAATATTTCTACATCCCATGGCCTTTCCCAACCATTTAAAATTTTCTCTTACAGGTCTAACACTTCCCAAAAACAAATACAACGCCTACCCGGAACAATATATAAAGCTAAACGAACCGTTCACTGGGCACTTATCCGTACGAAAATCCCTATTGATTTACCTGTTTTTACAAGGAAATAAAATGTGAAAAAAATATTTCTACATACCATGGCCTTTCCCAACCATTTAAATTTTTCTCTTACAGGTCTAACACTTCCGAAAAACAAATACAACACCCACCCGGAACAATATATATAGCTAAACAAACCGTTAACTGGGTACTTATCCGTAAGAAAATCCCTATTGATTTATCTGTTTTTACAAGGAAGTAAAATGTGAGAAAAAATATTTCTACATCCCATGGCCTTTCCCAACCATTTTAATTTTTCTCTTACAGGTCTAACACTTCCGAAAAACCAATACAACGCCCACCCGGAACAATATATAAAGCTAAACGAACCGTTTACTGGGTACTTATCCGTACGAAAATCCCTATTGATTTACCTGTTTTTAAAAGGAAGTAAAATGTGAAAAAAAAATTTCTACATCCCATGGCCTTTCCCAACCATCTATATTTTTCTCTTACAGGTCTAACACTTCCGAAAAACCAATACAACGCCCACCCGGAACAATATATAAAGCTAAACGAACTGTTCACTGGGTACTTATCCGTACGAAAATTCCTATTGATTTTCCTGTTTTTACAAGGAAATAAAATGTGGAAAAAATATTTCTACATCCCATGGCCTTTCCCAACCATTTAAATTTTTCTCTTACAGGTCTAACACTTCCGAAAAACCAATACAAAGCCCACCCGGAACATTATATAAAGCTAAGCGAACCGTTCACTGGGCACTTATCCGTACGAAAATCCCTATTGATTTACCTGTTTTTACAAGGAAATAAAATGTGAAAAAAATATTTCTACATCCCATGGACTTTCCCAACCATTTAAATTTTTCTCCTACAGGTCTAACACTTCTGAAAAACCAATACAACGCCCACCCGGAACAATATATAAAGCTAAACGAACCGTTCACTGGGCACTTATCCGTACGAAAATCCCTATTGTTTTACCTGTTTTTACAAGGAAATAAAATGTGAAAAAAATATTTCTACATCCCATGGCCTTTCCCAACCATTTAAATTTTTCTCTTACAGGTCTAACACTTCCGAAAAACCAATACAACACCGACCTGGAACAATATATAAAGCTAAACGAACCGTTCAATGGGCACTTATCCTTACGAAAATCCCTATTGATTTACCTGTATTTACAAGGAAATAAAATGTGAAAAAAATATTTCTACATCCCATGGCCTTTCCCAACCATTTAAAATTTTCTCTTACAGGTCTAACACTTCCGAAAAACAAATACAACGCCTACCCGGAACAATATATAAAGCTAAACGAACCGTTCACTGGGCACTTATCCGTACGAAAATCCCTATTGATTTACCTGTTTTTACAAGGAAATAAAATGTGAAAAAAATATTTCTACATACCATGGCCTTTCCCAACCATTTAAATTTTTCTCTTACTGGTCTAACAGTTCCGAAAAACCAATACAAAGCCCACCCGGAACAATATATAAAGCTAAACGAACCGTTCACTGGGCACTTATCCGTACGAAAATCCCTATTGATTTACCTGTTTTTACAAGGAAATAAAATGTGAAAAAAATATTTCTACATCCAATGGCCTTTCCCAACAATTTAAATTTTTCTCTTAGAGGTCTAACACTTCCGAGAAACCAATACAATGCCCACCCGGAACAATATATAAAGCTAAACGAACCGTTCACTGGGCACTTATCCGTACGAAAATCCCTATTGATTTACCTGTTTTTACAAGGAAATAAAATGTGAAAAAAATATTTCTACATCCCATGGACTTTCCCAACCATTTAAATTTTTCTCTTACAGGTCTAACACTTCTGAAAAACCAATACAACGCCCACCCGGAACAATATATAAAGCTAAACGAACCGTTCACTGGGCACTTATCCGTACGAAAATCCCTATTGTTTTACCTGTTTTTACAAGGAAATAAAATGTGAAAAAAATATTTCTACATCCCATGGCCTTTCCCAACCATTTAAATTTTTCTATTACAGGTCTAACACTTCCGAAAAACCAATACAACACCGACCTGGAACAATATATAAAGCTAAACGAACCGTTCAATGGGCACTTATCCTTACGAAAATCCCTATTGATTTACCTGTATTTACAAGGAAATAAAATGTGAAAAAAATATTTCTACATCCCATGGCCTTTCCCAACCATTTAAATTTTTCTCTTACAGGTCTAACACTTCTGAAAAACCAATACAACGCCCACCCGGAACAATATATAAAGCTAAACGAACCGTTCACTGGGCACTTATCCGTAAGAAAATCCCTATTGTTTTACCTGTTTTTACAAGGAAATAAAATGTGAAAAAAATATTTCTACATCCCATGGCCTTTCCCAACCATTTAAATTTTTCTCTTACAGGTCTAACACTTCCGAAAAACCAATACAACACCGACCTGGAACAATATATAAAGCTAAACGAACCGTTCAATGGGCACTTATCCTTACGAAAATCCCTATTGATTTACCTGTATTTACAAGGAAATAAAATGTGAAAAAAATATTTCTACATCCCATGGCCTTTCCCAACCATTTAAAATTTTCTCTTACAGGTCTAACACTTCCGAAAAACAAATACAACGCCTACCCGGAACAATATATAAAGCTAAACGAACCGTTCACTGGGCACTTATCCGTACGAAATTCCCTATTGATTTACCTGTTTTTACAAGGAAATAAAATGTGAAAAAAATATTTCTACATACCATGGCCTTTCCCAACCATTTAAATTTTTCTCTTACTGGTCTAACAGTTCCGAAAAACCAATACAAAGCCCACCCGGAACAATATATAAAGCTAAACGAACCGTTCACTGGGCACTTATCCGTACGAAAATCCCTATTGATATACCTGTTTTTACAAGGAAATAAAATGTGAAAAAAATATTTCTACATCCAATGGCCTTTCCCAACAATTTAAATTTTTCTCTTAGAGGTCTAACACTTCCGAGAAACCAATACAATGCCCACCCGGAACAATATATAAAGCTAAACGAACCGTTCACTGGGCACTTATCCGTACGAAAATCCCTATTGATTTACCTGTTTTTACAAGGAAATAAAATGTGAAAAAAATATTTCTACATCCAATGGCCTTTCCCAACAATTTAAATTTTTCTCTTAGAGGTCTAACACTTCCGAGAAACCAATACAATGCCCACCCGGAACAATATATAAAGCTAAACGAACCGTTCACTGGGCACTTATCCGTACGAAAATCCCTATTGATTTACCCGTTTTTACAAGGAAATAAAATGTGAAAAAAATATTTCTACATCCAATGGCCTTTCCCAACCATTTAAATTTTTCTCTTACAGGTCTAACACTTCCGAGAAACCAATACAATGCCCACCCGGAACATTATATAAAGCTAAACGAACCGTTCACTGGGCACTTATCCGTACGAAAATCCCTATTGATTTACCTGTTTTTACAAGGAAATAAAATGTGAAAAAAATATTTCTACATCCCATGGACTTTCCCAACCATTTAAATTTTTCTCTTACAGGTCTAACACTTCTGAAAAACCAATACAACGCCCACCCGGAACAATATATAAAGCTAAACGAACCGTTCACTGGGCACTTATCCGTACGAAAATCCCTATTGTTTTTCCTGTTTTTACAAGGAAATAAAATGTGAAAAAAATATTTCTACATCCCATGGCCTTTCCCAACCATTTAAATTTTTCTCTTACAGGTCTAACACTTCCGAAAAACCAATACAACACCGACCTGGAACAATATATAAAGCTAAACGAACCGTTCAATGGGCACTTATCCTTATGAAAATCCCTATTGATTTATCTGTATTTACAAGGAAATAAAATGTGAAAAAAATATTTCTACATCCCATGGCCTTTCCCAACCATTTAAAATTTTCTCTTACAGGTCTAACACTTCCCAAAAACAAATACAACGCCTACCCGGAACAATATATAAAGCTAAACGAACCGTTCACTGGGCACTTATCCGTACGAAAATCCCTATTGATTTACCTGTTTTTACAAGGAAATAAAATGTGAAAAAAATATTTCTACATACCATGGCCTTTCCCAACCATTTAAATTTTTCTCTTACAGGTCTAACACTTCCGAAAAACAAATACAACACCCACCCGGAACAATATATATAGCTAAACAAACCGTTAACTGGGTACTTATCCGTAAGAAAATCCCTATTGATTTATCTGTTTTTACAAGGAAGTAAAATGTGAGAAAAAATATTTCTACATCCCATGGCCTTTCCCAACCATTTTAATTTTTCTCTTACAGGTCTAACACTTCCGAAAAACCAATACAACGCCCACCCGGAACAATATATAAAGCTAAACGAACCGTTTACTGGGTACTTATCCGTACGAAAATCCCTATTGATTTACCTGTTTTTAAAAGGAAGTAAAATGTGAAAAAAAAATTTCTACATCCCATGGCCTTTCCCAACCATCTATATTTTTCTCTTACAGGTCTAACACTTCCGAAAAACCAATACAACGCCCACCCGGAACAATATATAAAGCTAAACGAACTGTTCACTGGGTACTTATCCGTACGAAAATTCCTAATGATTTTCCTGTTTTTACAAGGAAATAAAATGTGGAAAAAATATTTCTACATCCCATGGCCTTTCCCAACCATTTAAATTTTTCTCTTACAGGTCTAACACTTCCGAAAAACCAATACAAAGCCCACCCGGAACATTATATAAAGCTAAGCGAACCGTTCACTGGGCACTTATCCGTACGAAAATCCCTATTGATTTACCTGTTTTTACAAGGAAATAAAATGTGAAAAAAATATTTCTACATCCCATGGACTTTCCCAACCATTTAAATTTTTCTCCTACAGGTCTAACACTTCTGAAAAACCAATACAACGCCCACCCGGAACAATATATAAAGCTAAACGAACCGTTCACTGGGCACTTATCCGTACGAAAATCCCTATTGTTTTACCTGTTTTTACAAGGAAATAAAATGTGAAAAAAATATTTCTACATCCCATGGCCTTTCCCAACCATTTAAATTTTTCTCTTACAGGTCTAACACTTCCGAAAAACCAATACAACACCGACCTGGAACAATATATAAAGCTAAACGAACCGTTCAATGGGCACTTATCCTTACGAAAATCCCTATTGATTTACCTGTATTTACAAGGAAATAAAATGTGAAAAAAATATTTCTACATCCCATGGCCTTTCCCAACCATTTAAAATTTTCTCTTACAGGTCTAACACTTCCGAAAAACAAATACAACGCCTACCCGGAACAATATATAAAGCTAAACGAACCGTTCACTGGGCACTTATCCGTACGAAAATCCCTATTGATTTACCTGTTTTTACAAGGAAATAAAATGTGAAAAAAATATTTCTACATACCATGGCCTTTCCCAACCATTTAAATTTTTCTCTTACTGGTCTAACAGTTCCGAAAAACCAATACAAAGCCCACCCGGAACAATATATAAAGCTAAACGAACCGTTCACTGGGCACTTATCCGTACGAAAATCCCTATTGATTTACCTGTTTTTACAAGGAAATAAAATGTGAAAAAAATATTTCTACATCCAATGGCCTTTCCCAACAATTTAAATTTTTCTCTTAGAGGTCTAACACTTCCGAGAAACCAATACAATGCCCACCCGGAACAATATATAAAGCTAAACGAACCGTTCACTGGGCACTTATCCGTACGAAAATCCCTATTGATTTACCTGTTTTTACAAGGAAATAAAATGTGAAAAAAATATTTCTACATCCCATGGACTTTCCCAACCATTTAAATTTTTCTCTTACAGGTCTAACACTTCTGAAAAACCAATACAACGCCCACCCGGAACAATATATAAAGCTAAACGAACCGTTCACTGGGCACTTATCCGTACGAAAATCCCTATTGTTTTACCTGTTTTTACAAGGAAATAAAATGTGAAAAAAATATTTCTACATCCCATGGCCTTTCCCAACCATTTAAATTTTTCTATTACAGGTCTAACACTTCCGAAAAACCAATACAACACCGACCTGGAACAATATATAAAGCTAAACGAACCGTTCAATGGGCACTTATCCTTACGAAAATCCCTATTGATTTACCTGTATTTACAAGGAAATAAAATGTGAAAAAAATATTTCTACATCCCATGGCCTTTCCCAACCATTTAAATTTTTCTCTTACAGGTCTAACACTTCTGAAAAACCAATACAACGCCCACCCGGAACAATATATAAAGCTAAACGAACCGTTCACTGGGCACTTATCCGTAAGAAAATCCCTATTGTTTTACCTGTTTTTACAAGGAAATAAAATGTGAAAAAAATATTTCTACATCCCATGGCCTTTCCCAACCATTTAAATTTTTCTCTTACAGGTCTAACACTTCCGAAAAACCAATACAACACCGACCTGGAACAATATATAAAGCTAAACGAACCGTTCAATGGGCACTTATCCTTACGAAAATCCCTATTGATTTACCTGTATTTACAAGGAAATAAAATGTGAAAAAAATATTTCTACATCCCATGGCCTTTCCCAACCATTTAAAATTTTCTCTTACAGGTCTAACACTTCCGAAAAACAAATACAACGCCTACCCGGAACAATATATAAAGCTAAACGAACCGTTCACTGGGCACTTATCCGTACGAAATTCCCTATTGATTTACCTGTTTTTACAAGGAAATAAAATGTGAAAAAAATATTTCTACATACCATGGCCTTTCCCAACCATTTAAATTTTTCTCTTACTGGTCTAACAGTTCCGAAAAACCAATACAAAGCCCACCCGGAACAATATATAAAGCTAAACGAACCGTTCACTGGGCACTTATCCGTACGAAAATCCCTATTGATTTACCTGTTTTTACAAGGAAATAAAATGTGAAAAAAATATTTCTACATCCAATGGCCTTTCCCAACAATTTAAATTTTTCTCTTACAGGTCTAACACTTCCGAGAAACCAATACAATGCCCACCCGGAACAATATATAAAGCTAAACGAACCGTTCACTGGGCACTTATCCGTACGAAAATCCCTATTGATTTACCTGTTTTTACAAGGAAATAAAATGTGAAAAAAATATTTCTACATTCCATGGACTTTCCCAACCATTTAAATTTTTCTCTTACAGGTCTAACACTTCTGAAAAACCAATACAACGCCCACCCGGAACAATATATAAAGCTAAACGAACCGTTCACTGGGCACTTATCCGTACGAAAATCCCTATTGTTTTACCTGTTTTTACAAGGAAATAAAATGTGAAAAAAATATTTCTACATCCCATGGCCTTTCCCAACCATTTAAATTTTTCTATTACAGGTCTAACACTTCCGAAAAACCAATACAACACCGACCTGGAACAATATATAAAGCTAAACGAACCGTTCAATGGGCACTTATCCTTACGAAAATCCCTATTGATTTACCTGTATTTACAAGGAAATAAAATGTGAAAAAATATTTCTACATCCCATGGCCTTTCCCAACCATTTAAATTTTTCTCTTACAGGTCTAACACTTCTGAAAAACCAATACAACGCCCACCCAGAACAATATATAAAGCTAAACGAACCGTTCACTGGGCACTTATCCGTACGAAAATCCCTATTGTTTTACCTGTTTTTACAAGGAAATAAAATGTGAAAAAAATATTTCTACATCCCATGGCCTTTCCCAACCATTTAAATTTTTCTCTTACAGGTCTAACACTTCCGAAAAACCAATACAACACCGACCTGGAACAATAAATAAAGCTAAACGAACCGTTCAATGGGCACTTATCCTTACGAAAATCCCTATTGATTTACCTGTATTTACAAGGAAATAAAATGTGAAAAAAATATTTCTACATCCCATGGCCTTTCCCAACCATTTAAAATTTTCTCTTACAGGTCTAACACTTCCGAAAAACAAATACAACGCCTACCCGGAACAATATATAAAGCTAAACGAACCGTTCACTGGGCACTTATCCGTACGAAAATCCCTATTGATTTACCTGTTTTTACAAGGAAATAAAATGTGAAAAAAATATTTCTACATACCATGGCCTTTCCCAACCATTTAAATTTTTCTCTTACTGGTCTAACAGTTCCGAAAAACCAATACAAAGCCCACCCGGAACAATATATAAAGCTAAACGAACCGTTCACTGGGCACTTATCCGTACGAAAATCCCTATTGATTTACCTGTTTTTACAAGGAAATAAAATGTGAAAAAAATATTTCTACATCCAATGGCCTTTCCCAACCATTTAAATTTTTCTCTTACAGGTCTAACACTTCCGAGAAACCAATACAATGCCCACCCGGAACAATATATAAAGCTAAACGAACCGTTCACTGGGCACTTATCCGTACGAAAATCCCTATTGATTTACCTGTTTTTACAAGGAAATAAAATGTGAAAAAAATATTTCTACATCCCATGGACTTTCCCAACCATTTAAATTTTTCTCTTACAGGTCTAACACTTCTGAAAAACCAATACAACGCCCACCCGGAACAATATATAAAGCTAAACGAACCGTTCACTGGGCACTTATCCGTACGAAAATCCCTATTGTTTTACCTGTTTTTACAAGGAAATAAAATGTGAAAAAAATATTTCTACATCCCATGGCCTTTCCCAACCATTTAAATTTTTCTATTACAGGTCTAACACTTCCGAAAAACCAATACAACACCGACCTGGAACAATATATAAAGCTAAACGAACCGTTCAATGGGCACTTATCCTTACGAAAATCCCTATTGATTTACCGGTATTTACAAGGAAATAAAATGTGAAAAAAATATTTCTACATCCCATGGCCTTTCCCAACCATTTAAAATTTTCTCTTACAGGTCTAACACTTCCGAAAAACAAATACAACGCCTACCCGGAACAATATATAAAGCTAAACGAACCGTTCACTGGGCACTTATCCGTACGAAAATCCCTATTGATTTACCTGTTTTTACAAGGAAATAAAATGTGAAAAAAATATTTCTACATCCCATGGCCTTTCCCAACCATTTAAATTTTTCTCTTACAGGTCTAACACTTCTGAAAAACCAATACAACGCCCACCCGGAACAATATATAAAGCTAAACGAACCGTTCACTGGGCACTTATCCGTACGAAAATCCCTATTGTTTTACCTGTTTTTACAAGGAATTAAAATGTGAAAAAAATATTTCTACATCCCATGGCCTTTCCCAACCATTTAAATTTTTCTCTTACAGGTCTAACACTTCCGAAAAACCAATACAACGCCTACCCGGAACAATATATAAAGCTAAACGAACCGTTCACTGGGCACTTATCCGTACGAAAATCCCTATTGATTTACCTGTTTTTACAAGGAAATAAAATGTGAAAAAAATATTTCTACATACCATGGCCTTTCCCAACCATTTAAATTTTTCTCTTACTGGTCTAACAGTTCCGAAAAACCAATACAAAGCCCACCCGGAACAATATATAAAGCTAAACGAACCGTTCACTGGGCACTTATCCGTACGAAAATCCCTATTGATTTACCTGTTTTTACAAGGAAATAAAATGTGAAAAAAATATTTCTACATCCAATGGCCTTTCCCAACAATTTAAATTTTTCTCTTAGAGGTCTAACACTTCCGAGAAACCAATACAATGCCCACCCGGAACAATATATAAAGCTAAACGAACCGTTCACTGGGCACTTATCCGTACGAAAATCCCTATTGATTTACCCGTTTTTACAAGGAAATAAAATGTGAAAAAAATATTTCTACATCCAATGGCCTTTCCCAACCATTTAAATTTTTCTCTTACAGGTCTAACACTTCCGAGAAACCAATACAATGCCCACCCGGAACATTATATAAAGCTAAACGAACCGTTCACTGGGCACTTATCCGTACGAAAATCCCTATTGATTTACCTGTTTTTACAAGGAAATAAAATGTGAAAAAAATATTTCTACATCCCATGGACTTTCCCAACCATTTAAATTTTTCTCTTACAGGTCTAACACTTCTGAAAAACCAATACAACGCCCACCCGGAACAATATATAAAGCTAAACGAACCGTTCACTGGGCACTTATCCGTACGAAAATCCCTATTGTTTTTCCTGTTTTTACAAGGAAATAAAATGTGAAAAAAATATTTCTACATCCCATGGCCTTTCCCAACCATTTAAATTTTTCTATTACAGGTCTAACACTTCCGAAAAACCAATACAACACCGACCTGGAACAATATATAAAGCTAAACGAACCGTTCAATGGGCACTTATCCTTATGAAAATCCCTATTGATTTATCTGTATTTACAAGGAAATAAAATGTGAAAAAAATATTTCTACATCCCATGGCCTTTCCCAACCATTTAAAATTTTCTCTTACAGGTCTAACACTTCCCAAAAACAAATACAACGCCTACCCGGAACAATATATAAAGCTAAACGAACCGTTCACTGGGCACTTATCCGTACGAAAATCCCTATTGATTTACCTGTTTTTACAAGGAAATAAAATGTGAAAAAAATATTTCTACATCCCATGGCCTTTCCCAACCATTTAAATTTTTCTCTTACAGGTCTAACACTTCTGAAAAACCAATACAACGCCCACCCGGAACAATATATAAAGCTAAACGAACCGTTCACTGGGCACTTATCCGTACGAAAATCCCTATTGTTTTACCTGTTTTTACAAGGAATTAAAATGTGAAAAAAATATTTCTACATCCCATGGCCTTTCCCAACCATTTAAATTTTTCTCTTACAGGTCTAACACTTCCGAAAAACCAATACAACGCCTACCCGGAACAATATATAAAGCTAAACGAACCGTTCACTGGGCACTTATCCGTACGAAAATCCCTATTGATTTACCTGTTTTTACAAGGAAATAAAATGTGAAAAAAATATTTCTACATACCATGGCCTTTCCCAACCATTTAAATTTTTCTCTTACTGGTCTAACAGTTCCGAAAAACCAATACAAAGCCCACCCGGAACAATATATAAAGCTAAACGAACCGTTCACTGGGCACTTATCCGTACGAAAATCCCTATTGATTTACCTGTTTTTACAAGGAAATAAAATGTGAAAAAAATATTTCTACATCCAATGGCCTTTCCCAACAATTTAAATTTTTCTCTTAGAGGTCTAACACTTCCGAGAAACCAATACAATGCCCACCCGGAACAATATATAAAGCTAAACGAACCGTTCACTGGGCACTTATCCGTACGAAAATCCCTATTGATTTACCCGTTTTTACAAGGAAATAAAATGTGAAAAAAATATTTCTACATCCAATGGCCTTTCCCAACCATTTAAATTTTTCTCTTACAGGTCTAACACTTCCGAGAAACCAATACAATGCCCACCCGGAACATTATATAAAGCTAAACGAACCGTTCACTGGGCACTTATCCGTACGAAAATCCCTATTGATTTACCTGTTTTTACAAGGAAATAAAATGTGAAAAAAATATTTCTACATCCCATGGACTTTCCCAACCATTTAAATTTTTCTCTTACAGGTCTAACACTTCTGAAAAACCAATACAACGCCCACCCGGAACAATATATAAAGCTAAACGAACCGTTCACTGGGCACTTATCCGTACGAAAATCCCTATTGTTTTTCCTGTTTTTACAAGGAAATAAAATGTGAAAAAAATATTTCTACATCCCATGGCCTTTCCCAACCATTTAAATTTTTCTATTACAGGTCTAACACTTCCGAAAAACCAATACAACACCGACCTGGAACAATATATAAAGCTAAACGAACCGTTCAATGGGCACTTATCCTTATGAAAATCCCTATTGATTTATCTGTATTTACAAGGAAATAAAATGTGAAAAAAATATTTCTACATCCCATGGCCTTTCCCAACCATTTAAAATTTTCTCTTACAGGTCTAACACTTCCCAAAAACAAATACAACGCCTACCCGGAACAATATATAAAGCTAAACGAACCGTTCACTGGGCACTTATCCGTACGAAAATCCCTATTGATTTACCTGTTTTTACAAGGAAATAAAATGTGAAAAAAATATTTCTACATACCATGGCCTTTCCCAACCATTTAAATTTTTCTCTTACTGGTCTAACACTTCCGAAAAACAAATACAACACCCACCCGGAACAATATATAAAGCTAAACAAACCGTTAACTGGGTACTTATCCGTAAGAAAATCCCTATTGATTTATCTGTTTTTACAAGGAAGTAAAATGTGAGAAAAAATATTTCTACATCCCATGGCCTTTCCCAACCATTTTAATTTTTCTCTTACAGGTCTAACACTTCCGAAAAACCAATACAACGCCCACCCGGAACAATATATAAAGCTAAACGAACCGTTTACTGGGTACTTATCCGTACGAAAATCCCTATTGATTTACCTGTTTTTAAAAGGAAGTAAAATGTGAAAAAAAAATTTCTACATCCCATGGCCTTTCCCAACCATCTATATTTTTCTCTTACAGGTCTAACACTTCCGAAAAACCAATACAACGCCCACCCGGAACAATATATAAAGCTAAACGAACTGTTCACTGGGTACTTATCCGTACGAAAATTCCTATTTATTTTCCTGTTTTTACAAGGAAATAAAATGTGGAAAAAATATTTCTACATCCCATGGCCTTTCCCAACCATTTAAATTTTTCTCTTACAGGTGTAACACTTCCGAAAAACCAATACAAAGCCCACCCGGAACATTATATAAAGCTAAGCGAACCGTTCACTGGGCACTTATCCGTACGAAAATCCCTATTGATTTACCTGTTTTTACAAGGAAATAAAATGTGAAAAAAATATTTCTACATCCCATGGACTTTCCCAACCATTTAAATTTTTCTCCTACAGGTCTAACACTTCTGAAAAACCAATACAACGCCCACCCGGAACAATATATAAAGCTAAACGAACCGTTCACTGGGCACTTATCCGTACGAAAATCCCTATTGTTTTACCTGTTTTTACAAGGAAATAAAATGTGAAAAAAATATTTCTACATCCCATGGCCTTTCCCAACCATTTAAATTTTTCTCTTACAGGTCTAACACTTCCGAAAAACCAATACAACACCGACCTGGAACAATATATAAAGCTAAACGAACCGTTCAATGGGCACTTATCCTTACGAAAATCCCTATTGATTTACCTGTATTTACAAGGAAATAAAATGTGAAAAAAATATTTCTACATCCCATGGCCTTTCCCAACCATTTAAAATTTTCTCTTACAGGTCTAACACTTCCGAAAAACAAATACAACGCCTACCCGGAACAATATATAAAGCTAAACGAACCGTTCACTGGGCACTTATCCGTACGAAAATCCCTATTGATTTACCTGTTTTTACAAGGAAATAAAATGTGAAAAAAATATTTCTACATACCATGGCCTTTCCCAACCATTTAAATTTTTCTCTTACTGGTCTAACAGTTCCGAAAAACCAATACAAAGCCCACCCGGAACAATATATAAAGCTAAACGAACCGTTCACTGGGCACTTATCCGTACGAAAATCCCTATTGATTTACCTGTTTTTACAAGGAAATAAAATGTGAAAAAAATATTTCTACATCCAATGGCCTTTCCCAACAATTTAAATTTTTCTCTTAGAGGTCTAACACTTCCGAGAAACCAATACAATGCCCACCCGGAACAATATATAAAGCTAAACGAACCGTTCACTGGGCACTTATCCGTACGAAAATCCCTATTGATTTACCTGTTTTTACAAGGAAATAAAATGTGAAAAAAATATTTCTACATCCCATGGACTTTCCCAACCATTTAAATTTTTCTCTTACAGGTCTAACACTTCTGAAAAACCAATACAACGCCCACCCGGAACAATATATAAAGCTAAACGAACCGTTCACTGGGCACTTATCCGTACGAAAATCCCTATTGTTTTACCTGTTTTTACAAGGAAATAAAATGTGAAAAAAATATTTCTACATCCCATGGCCTTTCCCAACCATTTAAATTTTTCTATTACAGGTCTAACACTTCCGAAAAACCAATACAACACCGACCTGGAACAATATATAAAGCTAAACGAACCGTTCAATGGGCACTTATCCTTACGAAAATCCCTATTGATTTACCTGTATTTACAAGGAAATAAAATGTGAAAAAAATATTTCTACATCCCATGGCCTTTCCCAACCATTTAAATTTTTCTCTTACAGGTCTAACACTTCTGAAAAACCAATACAACGCCCACCCGGAACAATATATAAAGCTAAACGAACCGTTCACTGGGCACTTATCCGTACGAAAATCC
This sequence comes from Paroedura picta, assembly GCF_049243985.1. Lineage (NCBI taxonomy): Eukaryota > Metazoa > Chordata > Lepidosauria > Squamata > Gekkonidae > Paroedura > Paroedura picta. The sequence goes on from NC_135372.1 coordinate 23,854,143, forward strand.
CTATTGTTTTACCTGTTTTTACAAGGAAATAAAATGTGAAAAAAATATTTCTACATCCCATGGCATTTCCCAACCATTTAAATTTTTCTCTTACAGGTCTAACACTTCCGAAAAACCAATACAACACCGACCTGGAACAATATATAAAGCTAAACGAACCGTTCAATGGGCAATTATCCTTACGAAAATCCCTATTGATTTACCTGTATTTACAAGGAAATAAAATGTGAAAAAAATATTTCTACATCCCATGGCCTTTCCCAACCATTTAAAATTTTCTCTTACAGGTCTAACACTTCCGAAAAACAAATACAACGCCTACCCGGAACAATATATAAAGCTAAACGAACCGTTCACTGGGCACTTATCCGTACGAAATTCCCTATTGATTTACCTGTTTTTACAAGGAAATAAAATGTGAAAAAAATATTTCTACATACCATGGCCTTTCCCAACCATTTAAATTTTTCTCTTACTGGTCTAACAGTTCCGAAAAACCAATACAAAGCCCACCCGGAACAATATATAAAGCTAAACGAACCGTTCACTGGGCACTTATCCGTACGAAAATCCCTATTGATTTACCTGTTTTTACAAGGAAATAAAATGTGAAAAAAATATTTCTACATCCAATGGCCTTTCCCAACAATTTAAATTTTTCTCTTACAGGTCTAACACTTCCGAGAAACCAATACAATGCCCACCCGGAACAATATATAAAGCTAAACGAACCGTTCACTGGGCACTTATCCGTACGAAAATCCCTATTGATTTACCTGTTTTTACAAGGAAATAAAATGTGAAAAAAATATTTCTACATCCCATGGACTTTCCCAACCATTTAAATTTTTCTCTTACAGGTCTAACACTTCTGAAAAACCAATACAACGCCCACCCGGAACAATATATAAAGCTAAACGAACCGTTCACTGGGCACTTATCCGTACGAAAATCCCTATTGTTTTACCTGTTTTTACAAGGAAATAAAATGTGAAAAAAATATTTCTACATCCCATGGCCTTTCCCAACCATTTAAATTTTTCTATTACAGGTCTAACACTTCCGAAAAACCAATACAACACCGACCTGGAACAATATATAAAGCTAAACGAACCGTTCAATGGGCACTTATCCTTACGAAAATCCCTATTGATTTACCTGTATTTACAAGGAAATAAAATGTGAAAAAAATATTTCTACATCCCATGGCCTTTCCCAACCATTTAAATTTTTCTCTTACAGGTCTAACACTTCTGAAAAACCAATACAACGCCCACCCGGAACAATATATAAAGCTAAACGAACCGTTCACTGGGCACTTATCCGTACGAAAATCCCTATTGTTTTACCTGTTTTTACAAGGAAATAAAATGTGAAAAAAATATTTCTACATCCCATGGCCTTTCCCAACCATTTAAATTTTTCTCTTACAGGTCTAACACTTCCGAAAAACCAATACAACACCGACCTGGAACAATAAATAAAGCTAAACGAACCGTTCAATGGGCACTTATCCTTACGAAAATCCCTATTGATTTACCTGTATTTACAAGGAAATAAAATGTGAAAAAAATATTTCTACATCCCATGGCCTTTCCCAACCATTTAAAATTTTCTCTTACAGGTCTAACACTTCCGAAAAACAAATACAACGCCTACCCGGAACAATATATAAAGCTAAACGAACCGTTCACTGGGCACTTATCCGTACGAAAATCCCTATTGATTTACCTGTTTTTACAAGGAAATAAAATGTGAAAAAAATATTTCTACATACCATGGCCTTTCCCAACCATTTAAATTTTTCTCTTACTGGTCTAACAGTTCCGAAAAACCAATACAAAGCCCACCCGGAACAATATATAAAGCTAAACGAACCGTTCAATGGGCACTTATCCTTACGAAAATCCCTATTGATTTACCTGTATTTACAAGGAAATAAAATGTGAAAAAAATATTTCTACATCCCATGGCCTTTCCCAACCATTTAAAATTTTCTCTTACAGGTCTAACACTTCCGAAAAACAAATACAACGCCTACCCGGAACAATATATAAAGCTAAACGAACCGTTCACTGGGCACTTATCCGTACGAAAATCCCTATTGATTTACCTGTTTTTACAAGGAAATAAAATGTGAAAAAAATATTTCTACATACCATGGCCTTTCCCAACCATTTAAATTTTTCTCTTACTGGTCTAACAGTTCCGAAAAACCAATACAAAGCCCACCCGGAACAATATATAAAGCTAAACGAACCGTTCACTGGGCACTTATCCGTACGAAAATCCCTATTGATTTACCTGTTTTTACAAGGAAATAAAATGTGAAAAAAATATTTCTACATCCAATGGCCTTTCCCAACCATTTAAATTTTTCTCTTACAGGTCTAACACTTCCGAGAAACCAATACAATGCCCACCCGGAACAATATATAAAGCTAAACGAACCGTTCAATGGGCACTTATCCTTACGAAAATCCCTATTGATTTACCTGTATTTACAAGGAAATAAAATGTGAAAAAAATATTTCTACATCCCATGGCCTTTCCCAACCATTTAAAATTTTCTCTTACAGGTCTAACACTTCCGAAAAACAAATACAACGCCTACCCGGAACAATATATAAAGCTAAACGAACCGTTCACTGGGCACTTATCCGTACGAAAATCCCTATTGATTTACCTGTTTTTACAAGGAAATAAAATGTGAAAAAAATATTTCTACATACCATGGCCTTTCCCAACCATTTAAATTTTTCTCTTACTGGTCTAACAGTTCCGAAAAACCAATACAAAGCCCACCCGGAACAATATATAAAGCTAAACGAACCGTTCACTGGGCACTTATCCGTACGAAAATCCCTATTGATTTACCTGTTTTTACAAGGAAATAAAATGTGAAAAAAATATTTCTACATCCAATGGCCTTTCCCAACCATTTAAATTTTTCTCTTACAGGTCTAACACTTCCGAGAAACCAATACAATGCCCACCCGGAACAATATATAAAGCTAAACGAACCGTTCACTGGGCACTTATCCGTACGAAAATCCCTATTGATTTACCTGTTTTTACAAGGAAATAAAATGTGAAAAAAATATTTCTACATCCCATGGCCTTTCCCAACCATGTAAATTTTTCTCTTACAGGTCTAACACTTCTGAAAAACCAATACAACGCCCACCCGGAACAATATATAAAGCTAAACGAACCGTTCACTGGGCACTTATCCGTACGAAAATCCCTATTGTTTTACCTGTTTTTACAAGGAAATAAAATGTGAAAAAAATATTTCTACATCCCATGGCCTTTCCCAACCATTTAAATTTTTCTATTACAGGTCTAACACTTCCGAAAAACCAATACAACACCGACCTGGAACAATATATAAAGCTAAACGAACCGTTCAATGGGCACTTATCCTTACGAAAATCCCTATTGATTTACCGGTATTTACAAGGAAATAAAATGTGAAAAAAATATTTCTACATCCCATGGCCTTTCCCAACCATTTAAAATTTTCTCTTACAGGTCTAACACTTCCGAAAAACAAATACAACGCCTACCCGGAACAATATATAAAGCTAAACGAACCGTTCACTGGGCACTTATCCGTACGAAAATCCCTATTGATTTACCTGTTTTTACAAGGAAATAAAATGTGAAAAAAATATTTCTACATCCCATGGCCTTTCCCAACCATTTAAATTTTTCTCTTACAGGTCTAACACTTCTGAAAAACCAATACAACGCCCACCCGGAACAATATATAAAGCTAAACGAACCGTTCACTGGGCACTTATCCGTACGAAAATCCCTATTGTTTTACCTGTTTTTACAAGGAATTAAAATGTGAAAAAAATATTTCTACATCCCATGGCCTTTCCCAACCATTTAAATTTTTCTCTTACAGGTCTAACACTTCCGAAAAACCAATACAACACCGACCTGGAACAATATATAAAGCTAAACGAACCGTTCAATGGGCACTTATCCTTACGAAAATCCCTATTGATTTACCTGTTTTTACAAGGAAATAAAATGTGAAAAAAATATTTCTACATACCATGGCCTTTCCCAACCATTTAAATTTTTCTCTTACTGGTCTAACAGTTCTGAAAAACCAATACAAAGCCCACCAGGAACAATATATAAAGCTAAACAAACCGTTCACTGGGCACTTATCCGTACGAAAATCCCTATTGATTTACCTGTATTTACAAGGAAATAAAATGTGAAAAAAATATTTCTACATCCCATGGCCTTTCCCAACCATTTAAATTTTTCTCTTACTGGTCTAACACTTCCGAGAAACCAATACAATGCCCTCCCGGAACAATATATAAAGCTAAACGAACCGTTCACTGGGCACTTATCCGTACGAAAATCCCTATTGATTTACCTGTTTTTACAAGGAAATAAAATGTGAAAAAAATATTTCTACATCCCATGGCCTTTCCCAACCATTTAAATTTTTCTCTTACAGGTCTAACACTTCTGAAAAACCAATACAACGCCCACCCGGAACAATATATAAAGCTAAACGAACCGTTCACTGGGCACTTATCCGTACGAAAATCCCTATTGTTTTACCTGTTTTTACAAGGAATTAAAATGTGAAAAAAATATTTCTACATCCAATGGCCTTTCCCAACCATTTAAATTTTTCTCTTACAGGTCTAACACTTCTGAGAAACCAATACAATGCCCACCCGGAACAATATATAAAGCTAAACGAACTGTTCACTGGGTACTTATCCGTACGAAAATTCCTATTGATTTTCCTGTTTTTACAAGGAAATAAAATGTGGAAAAAATATTTCTACATCCCATGGCCTTTCCCAACCATTTAAATTTTTCTCTTACAGGTCTAACACTTCCGAAAAACCAATACAAAGCCCACCCGGAACATTATATAAAGCTAAGCGAACCGTTCACTGGGCACTTATCCGTACGAAAATCCCTATTGATTTACCTGTTTTTACAAGGAAAAAAAATGTGAAAAAAATATTTCTACATCCAATGGCCTTTCCCAACCATTTAAATTTTTCTCTTACAGGTCTAACACTTCCGAGAAACCAATACAATGCCCTCCCGGAACAATATATAAAGCTAAACGAACCGTTCACTGGGCACTTATCCGTACGAAAATCCCTATTGATTTACCTGTTTTTACAAGGAAATAAAATGTAAAAAAAATATTTCTACATCCCATGGCCTTTCCCAACCATGTAAATTTTTCTCTTACAGGTCTAACACTTCTGAAAAACCAATACAACGCCCACCCGGAACAATATATAAAGCTAAACGAACCGTTCACTGGGCACTTATCCGTACGAAAATCCCTATTGTTTTACCTGTTTTTACAAGGAAATAAAATGTGAAAAAAATATTTCTACATCCCATGGCCTTTCCCAACCATTTAAATTTTTCTCTTACAGGTCTAACACTTCCGAAAAACCAATACATCACCGACCTGGAACAATATATAAAGCTAAACGAACCGTTCAATGGGCACTTATCCTTACGAAAATCCCTATTGATTTACCTGTATTTACAAGGAAATAAAATGTGAAAAAAATATTTCTACATCCCATGGCCTTTCCCAACCATTTAAAATTTTCTCTTACAGGTCTAACACTTCCGAAAAACAAATACAACGCCTACCCGGAACAATATATAAAGCTAAACGAACCGTTCACTGGGCACTTATCCGTACGAAAATCCCTATTGATTTACCTGTTTTTACAAGGAAATAAAATGTGAAAAAAATATTTCTACATCCCATGGCCTTTCCCAACCATTTAAATTTTTCTCTTACAGGTCTAACACTTCTGAAAAACCAATACAACGCCCACCCGGAACAATATATAAAGCTAAACAAACCGTTCACTGGGCACTTATCCGTACGAAAATCCCTATTGTTTTACCTGTTTTTACAAGGAAATAAAATGTGAAAAAAATATTTCTACATCCCATGGCCTTTCCCAACCATTTAAATTTTTCTCTTACAGGTCTAACACTTCCGAAAAACCAATACAACACCGACCTGGAACAATATATAAAGCTAAACGAACCGTTCAATGGGCACTTATCCTTACGAAAATCCCTATTGATTTACCTGTATTTACAAGGAAATAAAATGGGAAAAAAATATTTCTACATCCCATGGCCTTTCCCAACCATTTAAAATTTTCTCTTACAGGTCTAACACTTCCGAAAAACAAATACAACGCCTACCCGGAACAATATATAAAGCTAAACGAACCGTTCACTGGGCACTTATCCGTACGAAAATCCCTATTGATTTACCTGTTTTTACAAGGAAATAAAATGTGAAAAAAATATTTCTACATACCATGGCCTTTCCCAACCATTTAAATTTTTCTCTTACTGGTCTAACAGTTCCGAAAAACCAAGACAAAGCCCACCAGGAACAATATATAAAGCTAAACAAACCGTTCACTGGGCACTTATCCGTACGAAAATCCCTATTGATTTACCTGTTTTTACAAGGAAATAAAATGTGAAAAAAATATTTCTACATCCAATGGCCTTTCCCAACCATTTAAATTTTTCTCTTACAGGTCTAACACTTCCGAGAAACCAATACAATGCCCACCCGGAACAATATATAAAGCTAAACGAACTGTTCACTGGGTACTTATCCGTACGAAAATTCCTGTTGATTTTCCTGTTTTTACAAGGAAATAAAATGTGGAAAAAATATTTCTACATCCCATGGCCTTTCCCAACCATTTAAATTTTTCTCTTACAGGTCTAACACTTCCGAAAAACCAATACAAAGCCCACCCGGAACATTATATAAAGCTAAGCGAACCGTTCACTGGGCACTTATCCGTACGAAAATCCCTATTGATTTACCTGTTTTTACAAGGAAATAAAATGTGAAAAAAATATTTCTACATCCAATGGCCTTTCCCAACCATTTAAATTTTTCTCTTACAGGTCTAACACTTCCGAGAAACCAATACAATGCCCTCCCGGAACAATATATAAAGCTAAACGAACCGTTCACTTGGCACTTATCCGTACGAAAATCCCTATTGATTTACCTGTTTTTACAAGGAAATAAAATGTGAAAAAAATATTTCTACATCCCATGGCCTTTCCCAACCATTTAAATTTTTCTCTTACAGGTCTAACACTTCTGAAAAACCAATACAACGCCCACCCGGAACAATATATAAAGCTAAACGAACCGTTCACTGGGCACTTATCCGTACGAAAATCCCTATTGTTTTACCTGTTTTTACAAGGAAATAAAATGTGAAAAAAATATTTCTACATCCCATGGCCTTTCCCAACCATTTAAATTTTTCTCTTACAGGTCTAACACTTCCGAAAAACCAATACAACACCGACCTGGAACAATATATAAAGCTAAACGAACCGTTCAATGGGCACTTATCCTTACGAAAATCCCTATTGATTTACCTGTATTTACAAGGAAATAAAATGTGAAAAAAATATTTCTACATCCCATGGCCTTTCCCAACCATTTAAAATTTTCTCTTACAGGTCTAACACTTCCGAAAAACAAATACAACGCCTACCCGGAACAATATATAAAGCTAAACGAACCGTTCACTGGGCACTTATCCGTACGAAAATCCCTATTGATTTACCTGTTTTTACAAGGAAATAAAATGTGAAAAAAATATTTCTACATACCATGGCCTTTCCCAACCATTTAAATTTTTCTCTTACTGGTCTAACACTTCCGAGAAACCAATACAATGCCCTCCCGGAACAATATATAAAGCTAAACGAACCGTTCACTGGGCACTTATCCGTACGAAAATCCCTATTGATTTACCTGTTTTTACAAGGAAATAAAATGTGAAAAAAATATTTCTACATCCCATGGCCTTTCCCAACCATTTAAATTTTTCTCTTACAGGTCTAACACTTCTGAAAAACCAATACAACGCCCACCCGGAACAATATATAAAGCTAAACGAACCGTTCACTGGGCACTTATCCGTACGAAAATCCCTATTGTTTTACCTGTTTTTACAAGGAAATAAAATGTGAAAAAAATATTTCTACATCCCATGGCCTTTCCCAACCATTTAAATTTTTCTCTTACAGGTCTAACACTTCCGAAAAACCAATACAACACCGACCTGGAACAATATATAAAGCTAAACGAACCGTTCAATGGGCACTTATATTTACGAAAATCCCTATTGATTTACCTGTATTTACAAGGAAATAAAATGTGAAAAAAATATTTCTACATCCCATGGCCTTTCCCAACCATTTAAAATTTTCTCTTACAGGTCTAACACTTCCGAAAAACAAATACAACGCCTACCCGGAACAATATATAAAGCTAAACGAACCGTTCACTGGGCACTTATCCGTACGAAAATCCCTATTGATTTACCTGTTTTTACAAGGAAATAAAATGTGAAAAAAATATTTCTACATACCATGGCCTTTCCCAACCATTTAAATTTTTCTCTTACAGGTCTAACACTTCCGAAAAACCAATACAACACCGACCTGGAACAATATATAAAGCTAAACGAACCGTTCAATGGGCACTTATCCTTACGAAAATCCCTATTGATTTACCTGTATTTACAAGGAAATAAAATGTGAAAAAAATATTTCTACATCCCATGGCCTTTCCCAACCATTTAAAATTTTCTCTTACAGGTCTAACACTTCCGAAAAACAAATACAACGCCTACCCGGAACAATATATAAAGCTAAACGAACCGTTCACTGGGCACTTATCCGTATGAAAATCCCTATTGATTTACCTGTTTTTACAAGGAAATAAAATGTGAAAAAAATATTTCTACATACCATGGCCTTTCCCAACCATTTAAATTTTTCTCTTACTGGTCTAACACTTCCGAAAAACAAATACAACACCCACCCGGAACAATATATAAAGCTAAACGAACCGTTCACTGGGTACTTATCCGTAAGAAAATCCCTATTGATTTATCTGTTTTTACAAGGAAGTAAAATGTGAAAAAATTATTTCTACATCCCATGGCCTTTCCCAACCATTTAAATTTTTCTCTTACAGGTCTAACACTTCTGAAAAACCAATACAACGCCCACCCGGAACAATATATAAAGCTAAACGAACCGTTCACTGGGCACTTATCTGTACGAAAATCCCTATTGATTTACCTGTTTTTACAAGGAAATAAAATGTGAAAAAAATATTTCTACATACCATGGCCTTTCCCAACCATTTAAATTTTTCTCTTACTGGTCTAACAGTTCCGAAAAACCAATACAAAGCCCACCAGGAACAATATATAAAGCTAAACGAACCGTTCACTGGGCACTTATCCGTACGAAAATCCCTATTGTTTTACCTGTTTTTACAAGGAAATAAAATGTGAAAAAAAAATTTCTACATCCCATGGCCTTTCCCAACCATTTAAATTTTTCTCTTACAGGTCTAACACTTCCGAAAAACCAATACAACACCGACCTGGAACAATATATAAAGCTAAACGAACCGTTCAATGGGCACTTATCCTTACGAAAATCCCTATTGATTTACCTGTATTTACAAGGAAATAAAATGTGAAAAAAATATTTCTACATCCCATGGCCTTTCCCAACCATTTAAAATTTTCTCTTACAGGTCTAACACTTCCGAAAAACAAATACAACGCCTACCCGGAACAATATATAAAGCTAAACGAACCGTTCACTGGGCACTTATCCGTACGAAAATCCCTATTGATTTACCTGTTTTTACAAGGAAATAAAATGTGAAAAAAATATTTCTACATACCATGGCCTTTCCCAACCATTTAAATTTTTCTCTTACTGGTCTAACACTTCCGAGAAACCAATACAATGCCCTCCCGGAACAATATATAAAGCTAAACGAACCTTTCACTGGGCACTTATCCGTACGAAAATCCCTATTGATTTACCTGTTTTTACAAGGAAATAAAATGTGAAAAAAATATTTCTACATCCCATGGCCTTTCCCAACCATTTAAATTTTTCTCTTACAGGTCTAACACTTCTGAAAAACCAATACAACGCCCACCCGGAACAATATATAAAGCTAAACGAACCGTTCACTGGGCACTTATCCGTACGAAAATCCCTATTGTTTTACCTGTTTTTACAAGGAAATAAAATGTGAAAAAAATATTTCTACATCCCATGGCCTTTCCCAACCATTTAAATTTTTCTCTTACAGGTCTAACACTTCCGAAAAACCAATACAACACCGACCTGGAACAATATATAAAGCTAAACGAACCGTTCAATGGGCACTTATCCTTACGAAAATACCTATTGATTTACCTGTTTTTACAAGGAAATAAAATGTGAAAAAAATATTTCTACATCCCATGGCCTTTCCCAACCATTTAAATTTTTCTCTTACAGGTCTAACACTTCCGAAAAACCAATAAAACACCGACCTGGAACAATATATAAAGCTAAACGAACCGTTCAATGGGCACTTATCCTTACGAAAATCCCTATTGATTTACCTGTATTTACAAGGAAATAAAATGTGAAAAAAATATTTCTACATCCCATGGCCTTTCCCAACCATTTAAAATTTTCTCTTACAGGTCTAACACTTCCGAAAAACAAATACAACGCCTACCCGGAACAATATATAAAGCTAAACGAACCGTTCACTGGGCACTTATCCCTATGAAAATCCCTATTGATTTACCTGTTTTTACAAGGAAATAAAATGTGAAAAAAATATTTCTACATACCATGGCATTTCCCAACCATTTAAATTTTTCTCTTACTGGTCTAACACTTCCGAAAAACAAATACAACACCCACCCGGAACAATATATAAAGCTAAACGAACCGTTCACTGGGTACTTATCCGTAAGAAAATCCCTATTGATTTATCTGTTTTTACAAGGAAGTAAAATGTGAAAAAATTATTTCTACATCCCATGGCCTTTCCCAACCATTTAAATTTTTCTCTTACAGGTCTAACACTTCTGAAAAACCAATACAACGCCCACCCGGAACAATATATAAAGCTAAACGAACCATTCACTGGGCACTTATCTGTACGAAAATCCCTATTGATTTACCTGTTTTTACAAGGAAATAAAATGTGAAAAAAATATTTCTACATACCATGGCCTTTCCCAACCATTTAAATTTTTCTCTTACAGGTCTAACACTTCCGAGAAACCAATACAATGCCCACCCGGAACAATATATAAAGCTAAACGAACTGTTCACTGGGTACTTATCCGTACGAAAATTCCTATTGATTTTCCTGTTTTTACAAGGAAATAAAATGTGGAAAAAATATTTCTACATCCCATGGCCTTTCCCAACCATTTAAATTTTTCTCATACAGGTCTAACACTTCCGAAAAACCAATACAAAGCCCACCCGGAACATTATATAAAGCTAAGCGAACCGTTCACTGGGCACTTATCCGTACGAAAATCCCTATTGATTTACCTGTTTTTACAAGGAAATAAAATGTGAAAAAAATATTTCTACATCCCATGGCCTTTCCCAACCATTTAAATTTTTCTCTTACAGGTCTAACACTTCCGAGAAACCAATACAATGCCCTCCCGGAACAATATATAAAGCTAAACGAACCGTTCACTGGGCACTTATCCGTACGAAAATCCCTATTGATTTACCTGTTTTTACAAGGAAATAAAATGTGAAAAAAATATTTCTACATCCCATGGCCTTTCCCAACCATTTAAATTTTTCTCTTACAGGTCTAACACTTCTGAAAAACCAATACAACGCCCACCCGGAACAATATATAAAGCTAAACGAACCGTTCACTGGGCACTTATCCGTACGAAAATCCCTATTGTTTTACCTGTTTTTACAAGGAAATAAAATGTGAAAAAAAAATTTCTACATCCCATGGCCTTTCCCAACCATTTAAATTTTTCTCTTACAGGTCTAACACTTCCAAAAAACCAATACAACACCGACCTGGAACAATATATAAAGCTAAACGAACCGTTCAATGGGCACTTATCCTTACGAAAATCCCAATTGATTTACCTGTATTTACAAGGAAATAAAATGTGAAAAAAATATTTCTACATCCCATGGCCTTTCCCAACCATTTAAAATTTTCTCTTACAGGTCTAACACTTCCGAAAAACAAATACAACGCCTACCCGGAACAATATATAAAGCTAAACGAACCGTTCACTGGGCACTTATCCGTACGAAAATCCCTATTGATTTACCTGTTTTTACAAGGAAATAAAATGTGAAAAAAATATTTCTACATACCATGGCCTTTCCCAACCATTTAAATTTTTCTCTTACTGGTCTAACAGTTCCGAAAAACCAATACAAAGCCCACCAGGAACAATATATAAAGCTAAACAAACCGTTCACTGGGCACTTATCCGTACGAAAATCCCTATTGATTTACCTGTTTTTAGAAGGAAATAAAATGTGAAAAAAATATTTCTACATCCAATGGCCTTTCCCAACCATTTAAATTTATCTCTTACAGGTCTAACACTTCCGAGAAACCAATACAATGCCCACCCGGAACAATATATAAAGCTAAACGAACTGTTCACTGGGTACTTATCCGTACGAAAATTCCTATTGATTTTCCTGTTTTTACAAGGAAATAAAATGTGGAAAAAATATTTCTACATCCCATGGCCTTTCCCAACCATTTAAATTTTTCTCTTACAGGTCTAACACTTCCGAAAAACCAATACAAAGCCCACCCGGAACATATATAAAGCTAAGCGAACCGTTCACTGGGCACTTATCCGTACGAAAATCCCTATTGATTTACCTGTTTTTACAAGGAAATAAAATGTGAAAAAAATATTTCTACATCCCATGGCCTTTCCCAACCATTTAAATTTTTCTCTTACAGGTCTAACACTTCCGAAAAACCAATACAACACCGACCTGGAACAATATATAAAGCTAAACGAACCGTTCAATGGGCACTTATCCTTACGAAAATCCCTATTGATTTACCTGTATTTACAAGGAAATAAAATGTGAAAAAAATATTTCTACATCCCATGGCCTTTCCCAACCATTTAAAATTTTCTCTTACAGGTCTAACACTTCCGAAAAACAAATACAACGCCTACCCGGAACAATATATAAAGCTAAACGAACCGTTCACTGGGCACTTATCCGTACGAAAATCCCTATTGATTTACCTGTTTTTACAAGGAAATAAAATGTGAAAAAAATATTTCTACATCCCATGGCCTTTCCCAACCATTTAAATTTTTCTCTTACTGGTCTAACACTTCCGAGAAACCAATACAATGCCCTCCCGGAACAATATATAAAGCTAAACGAACCGTTCACTGGGCACTTATCCGTACGAAAATCCCTATTGATTTACCTGTTTTTACAAGGAAATAAAATGTGAAAAAAATATTTCTACATCCCATGGCCTTTCCCAACCATTTAAATTTTTCTCTTACTGGTCTAACAGTTCCGAAAAACCAATACAAAGCCCACCAGGAACAATATATAAAGCTAAACAAACCGTTCACTGGGCACTTATCCGTACGAAAATCCCTATTGATTTACCTGTTTTTACAAGGAAATAAAATGTGAAAAAAATATTTCTACATCCAATGGCCTTTCCCAACCATTTAAATTTTTCTCTTACAGGTCTAACACTTCCGAGAAACCAATACAATGCCCACCCGGAACAATATATAAAGCTAAACGAACTGTTCACTGGGTACTTATCCGTACGAAAATTCCTATTGATTTTCCTGTTTTTACAAGGAAATAAAATGTGGAAAAAATATTTCTACATCCCATGGCCTTTCCCAACCATTTAAATTTTTCTCTTACAGGTCTAACACTTCCGAAAAACCAATACAAAGCCCACCCGGAACATTATATAAAGCTAAGCGAACCGTTCACTGGGCACTTATCAGTACGAAAATCCCTATTGATTTACCTGTTTTTACAAGGAAATAAAATGTGAAAAAAATATTTCTACATCCAATGGCCTTTCCCAACCATTTAAATTTTTCTCTTACAGGTCTAACACTTCCGAGAAACCAATACAATGCCCTCCCGGAACAATATATAAAGCTAAACGAACCGTTCACTGGGCACTTATCCGTACGAAAATCCCTATTGATTTACCTGTTTTTACAAGGAAATAAAATGTGAAAAAAATATTTCTACATCCCATGGCCTTTCCCAACCATTTAAATTTTTCTCTTACAGGTCTAACACTTCCGAGAAACCAATACAATGCCCTCCCGGAACAATATATAAAGCTAAACGAACCGTTCACTGGGCACTTATCCGTACGAAAATCCCTATTGATTTACCTGTTTTTACAAGGAAATAAAATGTGAAAAAAATATTTCTACATCCCATGGCCTTTCCCAACCATTTAAATTTTTCTCTTACAGGTCTAACACTTCTGAAAAACCAATACAACGCCCACCCGGAACAATATATAAAGCTAAACGAACCGTTCACTGGGCACTTATCCGTACGAAAATCCCTATTGTTTTACCTGTTTTTACAAGGAAATAAAATGTGAAAAAAAAATTTCTACATCCCATGGCCTTTCCCAACCATTTAAATTTTTCTCTTACAGGTCTAACACTTCCAAAAAACCAATACAACACCGACCTGGAACAATATATAAAGCTAAACGAACCGTTCAATGGGCACTTATCCTTACGAAAATCCCAATTGATTTACCTGTATTTACAAGGAAATAAAATGTGAAAAAAATATTTCTACATCCCATGGCCTTTCCCAACCATTTAAAATTTTCTCTTACAGGTCTAACACTTCCGAAAAACAAATACAACGCCTACCCGGAACAATATATAAAGCTAAACGAACCGTTCACTGGGCACTTATCCGTACGAAAATCCCTATTGATTTACCTGTTTTTACAAGGAAATAAAATGTGAAAAAAATATTTCTACATACCATGGCCTTTCCCAACCATTTAAATTTTTCTCTTACTGGTCTAACAGTTCCGAAAAACCAATACAAAGCCCACCAGGAACAATATATAAAGCTAAACAAACCGTTCACTGGGCACTTATCCGTACGAAAATCCCTATTGATTTACCTGTTTTTAGAAGGAAATAAAATGTGAAAAAAATATTTCTACATCCAATGGCCTTTCCCAACCATTTAAATTTATCTCTTACAGGTCTAACACTTCCGAGAAACCAATACAATGCCCACCCGGAACAATATATAAAGCTAAACGAACTGTTCACTGGGTACTTATCCGTACGAAAATTCCTATTGATTTTCCTGTTTTTACAAGGAAATAAAATGTGGAAAAAATATTTCTACATCCCATGGCCTTTCCCAACCATTTAAATTTTTCTCTTACAGGTCTAACACTTCCGAAAAACCAATACAAAGCCCACCCGGAACATATATAAAGCTAAGCGAACCGTTCACTGGGCACTTATCCGTACGAAAATCCCTATTGATTTACCTGTTTTTACAAGGAAATAAAATGTGAAAAAAATATTTCTACATCCCATGGCCTTTCCCAACCATTTAAATTTTTCTCTTACAGGTCTAACACTTCCGAAAAACCAATACAACACCGACCTGGAACAATATATAAAGCTAAACGAACCGTTCAATGGGCACTTATCCTTACGAAAATCCCTATTGATTTACCTGTATTTACAAGGAAATAAAATGTGAAAAAAATATTTCTACATCCCATGGCCTTTCCCAACCATTTAAAATTTTCTCTTACAGGTCTAACACTTCCGAAAAACAAATACAACGCCTACCCGGAACAATATATAAAGCTAAACGAACCGTTCACTGGGCACTTATCCGTACGAAAATCCCTATTGATTTACCTGTTTTTACAAGGAAATAAAATGTGAAAAAAATATTTCTACATCCCATGGCCTTTCCCAACCATTTAAATTTTTCTCTTACTGGTCTAACACTTCCGAGAAACCAATACAATGCCCTCCCGGAACAATATATAAAGCTAAACGAACCGTTCACTGGGCACTTATCCGTACGAAAATCCCTATTGATTTACCTGTTTTTACAAGGAAATAAAATGTGAAAAAAATATTTCTACATCCCATGGCCTTTCCCAACCATTTAAATTTTTCTCTTACTGGTCTAACAGTTCCGAAAAACCAATACAAAGCCCACCAGGAACAATATATAAAGCTAAACAAACCGTTCACTGGGCACTTATCCGTACGAAAATCCCTATTGATTTACCTGTTTTTACAAGGAAATAAAATGTGAAAAAAATATTTCTACATCCAATGGCCTTTCCCAACCATTTAAATTTTTCTCTTACAGGTCTAACACTTCCGAGAAACCAATACAATGCCCACCCGGAACAATATATAAAGCTAAACGAACTGTTCACTGGGTACTTATCCGTACGAAAATTCCTATTGATTTTCCTGTTTTTACAAGGAAATAAAATGTGGAAAAAATATTTCTACATCCCATGGCCTTTCCCAACCATTTAAATTTTTCTCTTACAGGTCTAACACTTCCGAAGAACCAATACAAAGCCCACCCGGAACATTATATAAAGCTAAGCGAACCGTTCACTGGGCACTTATCAGTACGAAAATCCCTATTGATTTACCTGTTTTTACAAGGAAATAAAATGTGAAAAAAATATTTCTACATCCAATGGCCTTTCCCAACCATTTAAATTTTTCTCTTACAGGTCTAACACTTCCGAGAAACCAATACAATGCCCTCCCGGAACAATATATAAAGCTAAACGAACCGTTCACTGGGCACTTATCCGTACGAAAATCCCTATTGATTTACCTGTTTTTACAAGGAAATAAAATGTGAAAAAAATATTTCTACATCCCATGGCCTTTCCCAACCATTTAAATTTTTCTCTTACAGGTCTAACACTTCCGAGAAACCAATACAATGCCCTCCCGGAACAATATATAAAGCTAAACGAACCGTTCACTGGGCACTTATCCGTACGAAAATCCCTATTGATTTACCTGTTTTTACAAGGAAATAAAATGTGAAAAAAATATTTCTACATCCCATGGCCTTTCCCAACCATTTAAATTTTTCTCTTACAGGTCTAACACTTCTGAAAAACCAATACAACGCCCACCCGGAACAATATATAAAGCTAAACGAACCGTTCACTGGGCACTTATCCGTACGAAAATCCCTATTGTTTTACCTGTTTTTACAAGGAAATAAAATGTGAAAAAAAAATTTCTACATCCCATGGCCTTTCCCAACCATTTAAATTTTTCTCTTACAGGTCTAACACTTCCAAAAAACCAATACAACACCGACCTGGAACAATATATAAAGCTAAACGAACCGTTCAATGGGCACTTATCCTTACGAAAATCCCAATTGATTTACCTGTATTTACAAGGAAATAAAATGTGAAAAAAATATTTCTACATCCCATGGCCTTTCCCAACCATTTAAAATTTTCTCTTACAGGTCTAACACTTCCGAAAAACAAATACAACGCCTACCCGGAACAATATATAAAGCTAAACGAACCGTTCACTGGGCACTTATCCGTACGAAAATCCCTATTGATTTACCTGTTTTTACAAGGAAATAAAATGTGAAAAAAATATTTCTACATACCATGGCCTTTCCCAACCATTTAAATTTTTCTCTTACTGGTCTAACAGTTCCGAAAAACCAATACAAAGCCCACCAGGAACAATATATAAAGCTAAACAAACCGTTCACTGGGCACTTATCCGTACGAAAATCCCTATTGATTTACCTGTTTTTAGAAGGAAATAAAATGTGAAAAAAATATTTCTACATCCAATGGCCTTTCCCAACCATTTAAATTTATCTCTTACAGGTCTAACACTTCCGAGAAACCAATACAATGCCCACCCGGAACAATATATAAAGCTAAACGAACTGTTCACTGGGTACTTATCCGTACGAAAATTCCTATTGATTTTCCTGTTTTTACAAGGAAATAAAATGTGGAAAAAATATTTCTACATCCCATGGCCTTTCCCAACCATTTAAATTTTTCTCTTACAGGTCTAACACTTCCGAAAAACCAATACAAAGCCCACCCGGAACATATATAAAGCTAAGCGAACCGTTCACTGGGCACTTATCCGTACGAAAATCCCTATTGATTTACCTGTTTTTACAAGGAAATAAAATGTGAAAAAAATATTTCTACATCCCATGGCCTTTCCCAACCATTTAAATTTTTCTCTTACAGGTCTAACACTTCCGAAAAACCAATACAACACCGACCTGGAACAATATATAAAGCTAAACGAACCGTTCAATGGGCACTTATCCTTACGAAAATCCCTATTGATTTACCTGTATTTACAAGGAAATAAAATGTGAAAAAAATATTTCTACATCCCATGGCCTTTCCCAACCATTTAAAATTTTCTCTTACAGGTCTAACACTTCCGAAAAACAAATACAACGCCTACCCGGAACAATATATAAAGCTAAACGAACCGTTCACTGGGAACTTATCCGTACGAAAATCCCTATTGATTTACCTGTTTTTACAAGGAAATAAAATGTGAAAAAAATATTTCTACATACCATGGCCTTTCCCAACCATTTAAATTTTTCTCTTACTGGTCTAACACTTCCGAGAAACCAATACAATGCCCTCCCGGAACAATATATAAAGCTAAACGAACCGTTCACTGGGCACTTATCCGTACGAAAATCCCTATTGATTTACCTGTTTTTACAAGGAAATAAAATGTGAAAAAAATATTTCTACATCCCATGGCCTTTCCCAACCATTTAAATTTTTCTCTTACAGGTCTAACACTTCTGAAAAACCAATACAACGCCCACCCGGAACAATATATAAAGCTAAACGAACCGTTCACTGGGCACTTATCCGTACGAAAATCCCTATTGTTTTACCTGTTTTTACAAGGAAATAAAATGTGAAAAAAATATTTCTACATCCCATGGCCTTTCCCAACCATTTAAATTTTTCTCTTACAGGTCTAACACTTCCGAAAAACCAATACAACACCGACCTGGAACAATATATAAAGCTAAACGAACCGTTCAATGGGCACTTATCCTTACGAAAATCCCTATTGATTTACCTGTATTTACAAGGAAATAAAATGTGAAAAAAATATTTCTACATCCCATGGCCTTTCCCAACCATTTAAAATTTTCTCTTACAGGTCTAACACTTCCGAAAAACAAATACAACGCCTACCCGGAACAATATATAAAGCTAAACGAACCGTTCACTGGGCACTTATCCGTACGAAAATCCCTATTGATTTACCTGTTTTTACAAGGAAATAAAATGTGAAAAAAATATTTCTACATCCCATGGCCTTTCCCAACCATTTAAATTTTTCTCTTACTGGTCTAACACTTCCGAGAAACCAATACAATGCCCTCCCGGAACAATATATAAAGCTAAACGAACCGTTCACTGGGCACTTATCCGTACGAAAATCCCTATTGATTTACCTGTTTTTACAAGGAAATAAAATGTGAAAAAAATATTTCTACATCCCATGGCCTTTCCCAACCATTTAAATTTTTCTCTTACTGGTCTAACAGTTCCGAAAAACCAATACAAAGCCCACCAGGAACAATATATAAAGCTAAACAAACCGTTCACTGGGCACTTATCCGTACGAAAATCCCTATTGATTTACCTGTTTTTACAAGGAAATAAAATGTGAAAAAAATATTTCTACATCCAATGGCCTTTCCCAACCATTTAAATTTTTCTCTTACAGGTCTAACACTTCCGAGAAACCAATACAATGCCCACCCGGAACAATATATAAAGCTAAACGAACTGTTCACTGGGTACTTATCCGTACGAAAATTCCTATTGATTTTCCTGTTTTTACAAGGAAATAAAATGTGGAAAAAATATTTCTACATCCCATGGCCTTTCCCAACCATTTAAATTTTTCTCTTACAGGTCTAACACTTCCGAAAAACCAATACAAAGCCCACCCGGAACATTATATAAAGCTAAGCGAACCGTTCACTGGGCACTTATCAGTACGAAAATCCCTATTGATTTACCTGTTTTTACAAGGAAATAAAATGTGAAAAAAATATTTCTACATCCAATGGCCTTTCCCAACCATTTAAATTTTTCTCTTACAGGTCTAACACTTCCGAGAAACCAATACAATGCCCTCCCGGAACAATATATAAAGCTAAACGAACCGTTCACTGGGCACTTATCCGTACGAAAATCCCTATTGATTTACCTGTTTTTACAAGGAAATAAAATGTGAAAAAAATATTTCTACATCCCATGGCCTTTCCCAACCATTTAAATTTTTCTCTTACAGGTCTAACACTTCTGAAAAACCAATACAACGCCCACCCGGAACAATATATAAAGCTAAACGAACCGTTCACTGGGCACTTATCCGTACGAAAATCCCTATTGTTTTACCTGTTTTTACAAGGAAATAAAATGTGAAAAAAAAATTTCTACATCCCATGGCCTTTCCCAACCATTTAAATTTTTCTCTTACAGGTCTAACACTTCCGAAAAACCAATACAACACCGACCTGGAACAATATATAAAGCTAAACGAACCGTTCAATGGGCACTTATCCTTACGAAAATCCCAATTGATTTACCTGTATTTACAAGGAAATAAAATGTGAAAAAATTATTTCTACATCCCATGGCCTTTCCCAACCATTTAAATTTTTCTCTTACAGGTCTAACACTTCTGAAAAACCAATACAACGCCCACCCGGAACAATATATAAAGCTAAACGAACCGTTCACTGGGCACTTATCTGTACGAAAATCCCTATTGATTTACCTGTTTTTACAAGGAAATAAAATGTGAAAAAAATATTTCTACATACCATGGCCTTTCCCAACCATTTAAATTTTTCTCTTACTGGTCTAACAGTTCCGAAAAACCAATACAAAGCCCACCAGGAACAATATATAAAGCTAAACAAACCGTTCACTGGGCACTTATCCGTACGAAAATCCCTATTGATTTACCTGTTTTTACAAGGAAATAAAATGTGAAAAAAATATTTCTACATCCAATGGCCTTTCCCAACCATTTAAATTTTTCTCTTACAGGTCTAACACTTCCGAGAAACCAATACAATGCCCACCCGGAACAATATATAAAGCTAAACGAACTGTTCACTGGGTACTTATCCGTACGAAAATTCCTATTGATTTTCCTGTTTTTACAAGGAAATAAAATGTGGAAAAAATATTTCTACATCCCATGGCCTTTCCCAACCATTTAAATTTTTCTCTTACAGGTCTAACACTTCCGAAAAACCAATACAAAGCCCACCCGGAACATTATATAAAGCTAAGCGAACCGTTCACTGGGCACTTATCCGTACGAAAATCCCTATTGATTTATCTGTTTTTACAAGGAAATAAAATGTGAAAAAAATATTTCTACATCCAATGGCCTTTCCCAACCATTTAAATTTTTCTCTTACAGGTCTAACACTTCCGAGAAACCAATACTATGCCCTCCCGGAACAATATATAAAGCTAAACGAACCGTTCACTGGGCACTTATCCGTACGAAAATCCCTATTGATTTACCTGTTTTTACAAGGAAATAAAATGTGAAAAAAATATTTCTACATCCCATGGCCTTTCCCAACCATTTAAATTTTTCTCTTACAGGTCTAACACTTCTGAAAAACCAATACAACGCCCACCCGGAACAATATATAAAGCTAAACGAACCGTTCACTGGGCACTTATCCGTACGAAAATCCCTATTGTTTTACCTGTTTTTACAAGGAAATAAAATGTGAAAAAAAAATTTCTACATCCCATGGCCTTTCCCAACCATTTAAATTTTTCTCTTACAGGTCTAACACTTCCGAAAAACCAATACAACACCGACCTGGAACAATATATAAAGCTAAACGAACCGTTCAATGGGCACTTATCCTTACGAAAATCCCAATTGATTTACCTGTATTTACAAGGAAATAAAATGTGAAAAAAATATTTCTACATCCCATGGCCTTTCCCAACCATTTAAAATTTTCTCTTACAGGTCTAACACTTCCGAAAAACAAATACAACGCCTACCCGGAACAATATATAAAGCTAAACGAACCGTTCACTGGGCACTTATCCGTACGAAAATCCCTATTGATTTACCTGTTTTTACAAGGAAATAAAATGTGAAAAAAATATTTCTACATACCATGGCCTTTCCCAACCATTTAAATTTTTCTCTTACTGGTCTAACAGTTCCGAAAAACCAATACAAAGCCCACCAGGAACAATATATAAAGCTAAACAAACCGTTCACTGGGCACTTATCCGTACGAAAATCCCTATTGATTTACCTGTTTTTACAAGGAAATAAAATGTGAAAAAAATATTTCTACATCCAATGGCCTTTCCCAACCATTTAAATTTATCTCTTACAGGTCTAACACTTCCGAGAAACCAATACAATGCCCACCCGGAACAATATATAAAGCTAAACGAACTGTTCACTGGGTACTTATCCGTACGAAAATTCCTATTGATTTTCCTGTTTTTACAAGGAAATAAAATGTGGAAAAAATATTTCTACATCCCATGGCCTTTCCCAACCATTTAAATTTTTCTCTTACAGGTCTAACAATTCCGAGAAACCAATACAATGCCCTCCCGGAACAATATATAAAGCTAAACGAACCGTTCACTGGGCACTTATCCGTACGAAAATCCCTATTGATTTACCTGTTTTTACAAGGAAATAAAATGTGAAAAAAATATTTCTACATCCCATGGCCTTTCCC
Source organism: Paroedura picta (assembly GCF_049243985.1). NCBI lineage: Eukaryota > Metazoa > Chordata > Lepidosauria > Squamata > Gekkonidae > Paroedura > Paroedura picta. Next base: position 23,876,940 of record NC_135372.1, read on the forward strand.
AACCATTTAAATTTTTCTCTTACAGGTCTAACACTTCTGAAAAACCAATACAACGCCCACCCGGAACAATATATAAAGCTAAACGAACCGTTCACTGGGCACTTACCCGTACGAAAATCCCTATTGTTTTACCTGTTTTTACAAGGAAATAAAATGTGAAAAAAAAATTTCTACATCCCATGGCCTTTCCCAACCATTTAAATTTTTCTCTTACAGGTCTAACACTTCCGAAAAACCAATACAACACCGACCTGGAACAATATATAAAGCTAAACGAACCGTTCAATGGGCACTTATCCTTACGAAAATCCCAATTGATTTACCTGTATTTACAAGGAAATAAAATGTGAAAAAAATATTTCTACATCCCATGGCCTTTCCCAACCATTTAAAATTTTCTCTTACAGGTCTAACACTTCCGAAAAACAAATACAACGCCTACCCGGAACAATATATAAAGCTAAACGAACCGTTCACTGGGCACTTATCCGTACGAAAATCCCTATTGATTTACCTGTTTTTACAAGGAAATAAAATGTGAAAAAAATATTTCTACATACCATGGCCTTTCCCAACCATTTAAATTTTTCTCTTACTGGTCTAACAGTTCCGAAAAACCAATACAAAGCCCACCAGGAACAATATATAAAGCTAAACAAACCGTTCACTGGGCACTTATCCGTACGAAAATCCCTATTGATTTACCTGTTTTTAGAAGGAAATAAAATGTGAAAAAAATATTTCTACATCCAATGGCCTTTCCCAACCATTTAAATTTATCTCTTACAGGTCTAACACTTCCGAGAAACCAATACAATGCCCACCCGGAACAATATATAAAGCTAAACGAACTGTTCACTGGGTACTTATCCGTACGAAAATTCCTATTGATTTTCCTGTTTTTACAAGGAAATAAAATGTGGCAAAAATATTTCTACATCCCATGGCCTTTCCCAACCATTTAAATTTTTCTCTTACAGGTCTAACACTTCCGAAAAACCAATACAAAGCCCACCCGGAACATTATATAAAGCTAAGCGAACCGTTCACTGGGCACTTATCCGTACGAAAATCCCTATTGATTTACCTGTTTTTACAAGGAAATAAAATGTGAAAAAAATATTTCTACATCCAATGGCCTTTCCCAACCATTTAAATTTTTCTCTTACAGGTCTAACACTTCCGAGAAACCAATACAATGCCCTCCCGGAACAATATATAAAGCTAAACGAACCGTTCACTGGGCACTTATCCGTACGAAAATCCCTATTGATTTACCTGTTTTTACAAGGAAATAAAATGTGAAAAAAATATTTCTACATCCCATGGCCTTTCCCAACCATTTAAATTTTTCTCTTACAGGTCTAACACTTCCGAAAAACCAATACAACACCGACCTGGAACAATATATAAAGCTAAACGAACCGTTTAATGGGCACTTATCCTTACGAAAATCCCTATTGATTTACCTGTATTTACAAGGAAATAAAATGTGAAAAAAATATTTCTACATCCCATGGCCTTTCCCAACCATTTAAAATTTTCTCTTACAGGTCTAACACTTCCGAAAAACAAATACAACGCCTACCCGGAACAATATATAAAGCTAAACGAACCGTTCACTGGGCACTTATCCGTACGAAAATCCCTATTGATTTACCTGTTTTTACAAGGAAATAAAATGTGAAAAAAATATTTCTACATACCATGGCCTTTCCCAACCATTTAAATTTTTCTCTTACTGGTCTAACACTTCCGAGAAACCAATACAATGCCCTCCCGGAACAATATATAAAGCTAAACGAACCGTTCACTGGGCACTTATCCGTACGAAAATCCCTATTGATTTACCTGTTTTTACAAGGAAATAAAATGTGAAAAAAATATTTCTACATCCCATGGCCTTTCCCAACCATTTAAATTTTTCTCTTACATGTCTAACACTTCTGAAAAACCAATACAACGCCCACCCGGAACAATATATAAAGCTAAACGAACTGTTCACTGGGCACTTATCCGTACGAAAATCCCTATTGATTTACCTGTTTTTACAAGGAAATAAAATGTGAAAAAAATATTTCTACATCCCATGGCCTTTCCCAACCATTTAAATTTTTCTCTTACAGGTCTAACACTTCCGAAAAACCAATACAACACCGACCTGGAACAATATATAAAGCTAAACGAACCGTTCAATGGGCACTTATCCTTACGAAAATCCCTATTGATTTACCTGTATTTACAAGGAAATAAAATGTGAAAAAAATATTTCTACATCCCATGGCCTTTCCCAACCATTTAAAATTTTCTCTTACAGGTCAAACACTTCCGAAAAACAAATACAACGCCTACCCGGAACAATATATAAAGCTAAACGAACCGTTCACTGGGCACTTATCCGTACGAAAATCCCTATTGATTTACCTGTTTTTACAAGGAAATAAAATGTGAAAAAAATATTTCTACATACCATGGCCTTTCCCAACCATTTAAATTTTTCTCTTACTGGTCTAACACTTCTGAGAAACCAATACAATGCCCTCCCGGAACAATATATAAAGCTAAACGAACCGTTCACTGGGCACTTATCCGTACGAAAATCCCTATTGATTTACCTGTTTTTACAAGGAAATAAAATGTGAAAAAAATATTTCTACATCCCATGGCCTTTCCCAACCATTTACATTTTTCTCTTACAGGTCTAACACTTCTGAAAAACCAATACAACGCCCACCCGGAACAATATATAAAGCTAAACGAACCGTTCACTGGGCACTTATCCGTACGAAAATCCCTATTGTTTTACCTGTTTTTACAAGGAAATAAAATGTGAAAAAAATATTTCTACATCCCATGGCCTTTCCCAACCATTTAAATTTTTCTCTTACAGGTCTAACACTTCCGAAAAACCAATACAACACCGACCTGGAACAATATATAAAGCTAAACGAACCGTTCAATGGGCACTTATCCTTACGAAAATCCCTACTGATTTACCTGTTTTTACAAGGAAATAAAATGTGAAAAAAATATTTCTACATCCCATGGCCTTTCCCAACCATTTAAAATTTTCTCTTACAGGTCTAACACTTCCGAAAAACAAATACAACGCCTACCCGGAACAATATATAAAGCTAAACGAACCGTTCACTGGGCACTTATCCGTATGAAAATCCCTATTGATTTACCTGTTTTTACAAGGAAATAAAATGTGAAAAAAATATTTCTACATACCATGGCCTTTCCCAACCATTTAAATTTTTCTCTTACTGGTCTAACACTTCCGAAAAACAAATACAACACCCACCCGGAACAATATATAAAGCTAAACGAACCGTTCACTGGGTACTTATCCGTAAGAAAATCCCTATTGATTTATCTGTTTTTACAAGGAAGTAAAATGTGAAAAAATTATTTCTACATCCCATGGCCTTTCCCAACCATTTAAATTTTTCTCTTACAGGTCTAACACTTCTGAAAAACCAATACAACGCCCACCCGGAACAATATATAAAGCTAAACGAACCGTTCACTGGGCACTTATCTGTACGAAAATCCCTATTGATTTACCTGTTTTTACAAGGAAATAAAATGTGAAAAAAATATTTCTACATACCATGGCCATTCCCAACCATTTAAATTTTTGTCTTACAGGTCTAACACTTCCGAAAAACCAATACAACGCCCACCCGGAACAATATATAAAGCTAAACGAACCGTTCACTGGGTACTTATCCGTACGAAAATCCCTATTGATTTACCTGTTTTTAAAAGGAAGTAAAATGTGAAAAAAATATTTCTACATCCCATGGCCTTTCCCAACCATTTAAATTTTTCTCTTACAGGTCTAACACTTCCGAAAAACCAATACAACGCCCACCCGGAACAATATATAAAGCTAAACGAACCGTTCACTGGGTACTTATCCGTACGAAAATTCCTATTGATTTTCCTGTTTTTACAAGGAAATAAAATGTGGAAAAAATATTTCTACATCACATGGCCTTTCCCAACCATTTAAATTTTTCTCTTACAGGTCTAACACTTCCGAAAAACCAATACAAAGCCCACCCGGAACAATATATAAAGCTAAACGAACCGTTCACTGGGCACTTATCTGTACGAAAATCCCTATTGATTTACCTGTTTTTACAAGGAAATAAAATGTGAAAAAAATATTTCTACATCCAATGGCCTTTCCCAACCATTTAAATTTTTCTCTTACAGGTCTAACACTTCCGAGAAACCAATACAATGCCCACCCGGAACAATATATAAAGCTAAACGAACCGTTCACTGGGCACTTATCCGTACGAAAATCCCTATTGATTTACCTGTTTTTACAAGGAAATAAAATGTGGAAAAAATATTTCTACATCCCATGGCCATTCCCAACCATTTAAATTTTTCTCCTACAGGTCTAACACTTCCGAAAAACCAATACAATGCCCACCCGGAACAATATATAAAGCTAAACGAACCGTTCACTGGGTACTTATCCGTACGAAAATCCCTGTTGATTTACCTGTATTTACACGGAAATAAAATGTGAAAAAAATATTTCTACATCCCATGGCCTTTCCCAACCATTTAAAATTTTCTCTTACAGGTCTAACACTTCCGAAAAACCAATACAACGCCTACTCGGAACAATATATAAAGCTAAACGAACCGTTCACTGGGCACTTATCCGTACGAAAATCCCTGTTGATTTACCTGTTTTTACAAGGAAATAAAATGTGAAAAAAATATTTCTACATACCATGGCCTTTCCCAACCATTTAAATTTTTCTCTTACAGGTCTAACACTTCCGAAAAACCAATACAACGCCCACCCGGAACAATATATAAAGCTAAACGAACCGTTTACGGGGTACTTACACGTACGAAAATACCTATTGATTTACCTGTTTTTACAAGGAAATAAAATGTGGAAAAAATATTTCTACATCCCATGGCCTTTCCCAACCATTTAAATTTTTCTCTTACAGGTCTAACACTTCCGAAAAACCAATACAACGCCCACCCGGAACAATATATAAAGCTAAACGAACCGTTCACTGGGTACTTATCCGTACGAAAATCCCTATTGATTTACCTGTTTTTACAAGGAAATAAAATGTGAAAAAAATATTTCTACATCCCATGGCCTTTCCCAACCATTTAAATTTTTCTCTTACAGGTCTAACACTTCCGAAAAACCAATACAACGCCCACCCGGAACAATATATAAAGCTAAACGAACCGTTCACTGGGTACTTATCCGTACGGAAATCCCTATTGATTTACCTGTTTTTACAAGGAAATAAAATGTGAAAAAAATATTTCTACATCCCATGGCCTTTCCCAACCATTTAAATTTTCTCTTACAGGTCTAACACTTCCGAAAAACCAATACAACGCCCACCCGGAACAATATATAAAGCTAAACGAACCGTTCACTGGGCACTTATCCGTACGAAAATCCCTATTGATTTACCTGTTTTTACAAGGAAATAAAATGTGAAAAAATATTTCTACATCCCATAGCCATTCCCAACCATTTAAATTTTTCTCTTACAGGTCTAACACTTCTGAAAAACCAATACAACGCCCACCCGGAACAATATATAAAACTAAACGAACCGTTCACTGGGCACTTATCTGTACGAAAATCCCTATTGATTTACCTGTTTTTACAAGGAAATAAAATGTGAAAAAAAAATTTCTACATCCCATGGCCTTTCCCAACCACTTAAATTTTTCTCTAACAGGTCTAACACTTCCGAAAAACCAATACAACGCCCACCCGGAACAATATATAAAGCTAAACGAACCGTTCACTGGGCACTTATCCGTACGAAAATCCCTATTGATTTACCTGTTTTTACAAGGAAATAAAATGTGAAAAAAATATTTCTACATCCCATGGCCTTTCCCAACCATTTAAATTTTTCTCTTACAGGTCTAACACTTCCGAAAAACCAATACAACGCCCACCCGGAACAATATATAAAGCTAAACGAACCGTTCACTGGGTACTTATCCGTACGAAAATCCCTGTTGATTTACCTGTTTTTACAAGGAAATAAAATGTGAAAAAAATATTTCTACATCCCATGGCCTTTCCCAACCATTTAAATTTTTCTCTTACAGGTCTAACACTTCCGAAAAACAAATACAACACCCACCCGGAACAATATATAAAGCTAAACGAACCGTTCACTGGGCACTTATCCGTACGAAAATCCCTATTGATTTACCTGTTTTTACAAGGAAGTAAAATGTGAAAAAAATATTTCTACATCCCATGGCCTTTCCCAACCATTTAAATTTTTCTCTTACAGGTCTAACACTTCTGAAAAACCAATACAACGCACACCCGGAACAATATATAAAGCTAAACGAACCGTTCACTGGGCACTTATCTGTACGAAAATCCCTATTGATTTACCTGTTTTTACAAGGAAATAAAATGTGAAAAAAATATTTCTACATCCCATGGCCTTTCCCAACCATTTAAATTTTTCTCTTACAGGTCTAACACTTCCGAAAAACCAATACAACACCCACCTGGAACAATATATAAAGCTAAACGAACCGTTCAATGGACACTTATCCTTACGAAAATCCCTATTGATTTACCTGTATTTACACGGAAATAAAATGTGAAAAAAATATTTCTACATCCCATGGCCTTTCCCAACCATTTAAAATTTTCTCTTACAGGTCTAACACTTCCGAAAAACCAATACAACGCCTACTCGGAACAATATATAAAGCTAAACGAACCGTTCACTGGGCACTTATCCGTACGAAAATCCCTGTTGATTTACCTGTTTTTACAAGGAAATAAAATGTGAAAAAAATATTTCTACATACCATGGCCTTTCCCAACCATTTAAATTTTTCTCTTACAGGTCTAACACTTCCGAAAAACAAATACAACACCCACCCGGAACAATATATAAAGCTAAACGAACCGTTCACTGGGCACTTATCCTTACGAAAATCCCTATTGATTTACCTGTATTTACAAGGAAATAAAATGTGAAAAAAATATTTCTACATCCCATGGCCTTTCCCAACCATTTAAATTTTTCTCTTACAGGTCTAACACTTCCGAAAAACCAATACAACGCCCACCCGGAACAATATATAAAGCTAAACGAACCGTTTACTGGGTACTTACACGTACGAAAATCCCTATTGATTTACCTGTTTTTACAAGGAAATAAAATGTGGAAAAAATATTTCTACATCCCATGGCCTTTCCCAACCATTTAAATTTTTCTCTTACAGGTCTAACACTTCCGAAAAACCAATACAACGCCCACCCGGAACAATATATAAAGCTAAACGAACCGTTCACTGGGTAGTTACACGTACGAAAATCCCTATTGATTTACCTGTTTTTACAAGGAAATAAAATGTGAAAAAAATATTTCTACATACCATGGCCTTTCCCAACCATTTAAATTTTTCTCTTACAGGTCTAACACTTCCGAAAAACCAATACAACGCCCACCCGGAACAATATATAAAGCTAAACGAACCGTTCACTGGGTACTTATCCGTACGGAAGTCCCTATTGATTTACCTGTTTTTACAAGGAAATAAAATGTGAAAAAAATATTTCTACATCCCATGGCCTTTCCCAACCATTTAAATTTTCTCTTACAGGTCTAACACTTCCGAAAAACCAATACAACGCCCACCCGGAACAATATATAAAGCTAAACGAACCGTTCACTGGGCACTTATCCGTACGAAAATCCCTATTGATTTACCTGTTTTTACAAGGAAATAAAATGTGAAAAAATATTTCTACATCCCATGGCCATTCCCAACCATTTAAATTTTTCTCTTACAGGTCTAACACTTCCGAAAAACCAATACAACGCCCACCCGGAACAATATATAAAACTAAACGAACCGTTCACTGGGCACTTATCTGTACGAAAATCCCTATTGATTTACCTGTTTTTACAAGGAAATAAAATGTGAAAAAAATATTTCTACATCCCATGGCCTTTCCCAACCATTTAAATTTTTCTCTTACAGGTCTAACACTTCCGAAAAACCAATACAACGCCCACCCGGAACAATATATAAAGCTAAACGAACCGTTTACTGGGTACTTACACGTACGAAAATCCCTATTGATTTACCTGTTTTTACAAGGAAATAAAATGTGGAAAAAATATTTCTACATACCATGGCCTTTCCCAACCATTTAAATTTTTCTCTTACTGGTCTAACACTTCCGAAAAACAAATACAACACCCACCCGGAACAATATATAAAGCTAAACGAACCGTTCACTGGGTACTTATCCGTAAGAAAATCCCTATTGATTTATCTGTTTTTACAAGGAAGTAAAATGTGAAAAAATTATTTTTACATCCCATGGCCTTTCCCAACCATTTAAATTTTTCTCTTACAGGTCTAACACTTCTGAAAAACCAATACAACGCCCACCCGGAACAATATATAAAGCTAAACGAACCGTTCACTGGGCACTTATCTGTACGAAAATCCCTATTGATTTACCTGTTTTTACAAGGAAATAAAATGTGAAAAAAATATTTCTACATACCATGGCCATTCCCAACCATTTAAATTTTTGTCTTACAGGTCTAACACTTCCGAAAAACCAATACAACGCCCACCCGGAACAATATATAAAGCTAAACGAACCGTTCACTGGGTACTTATCCGTACGAAAATCCCTATTGATTTACCTGTTTTTAAAAGGAAGTAAAATGTGAAAAAAATATTTCTACATCCCATGGCCTTTCCCAACCATTTAAATTTTTCTCTTACAGGTCTAACACTTCCGAAAAACCAATACAACGCCCACCCGGAACAATATATAAAGCTAAACGAACCGTTCACTGGGTACTTATCCGTACGAAAATCCCTATTGATTTACCTGTTTTTAAAAGGAAGTAAAATGTGAAAAAAATATTTCTACATCCCATGGCCTTTCCCAACCATTTAAATTTTTCTCTTACAGGTCTAACACTTCCGAAAAACCAATACAACGCCCACCCGGAACAATATATAAAGCTAAACGAACCGTTCACTGGGTACTTATCCGTACGAAAATTCCTATTGATTTTCCTGTTTTTACAAGGAAATAAAATGTGGAAAAAATATTTCTACATCACATGGCCTTTCCCAACCATTTAAATTTTTCTCTTACAGGTCTAACACTTCCGAAAAACCAATACAAAGCCCACCCGGAACAATATATAAAGCTAAACGAACCGTTCACTGGGCACTTATCTGTACGAAAATTCCTATTGATTTACCTGTTTTTACAAGGAAATAAAATGTGAAAAAAATATTTCTACATCCCATGGCCTTTCCCAACCATTTAAATTTTTCTCTTACAGGTCTAACACTTCCGAAAAACAAATACAACACCCACCCGGAACAATATATAAAGCTAAACGAACCGTTCACTGGGCACTTATCCGTACGAAAATCCCTATTGATTTACCTGTTTTTACAAGGAAGTAAAATGTGAAAAAAATATTTCTACATCCCATGGCCTTTCCCAACCATTTAAATTTTTCTCTTACAGGTCTAACACTTCTGAAAAACCAATACAACGCACACCCGGAACAATATATAAAGCTAAACGAACCGTTCACTGGGCACTTATCCGTACGAAAATCCCTATTGATTTACCTGTTTTTACAAGGAAATAAAATGTGAAAAAAATATTTCTACATCCCATGGCCTTTCCCAACCATTTAAATTTTTCTCTTACAGGTCTAACACTTCCGAAAAACCAATACAACGCCCACCCGGAACAATATATAAAGCTAAACGAACCGTTTACTGGGTACTTACACGTACGAAAATCCCTATTGATTTACCTGTTTTTACAAGGAAATAAAATGTGGAAAAAATATTTCTACATACCATGGCCTTTCCCAACCATTTAAATTTTTCTCTTACTGGTCTAACACTTCCGAAAAACAAATACAACACCCACCCGGAACAATATATAAAGCTAAACGAACCGTTCACTGGGTACTTATCCGTAAGAAAATCCCTATTGATTTATCTGTTTTTACAAGGAAGTAAAATGTGAAAAAATTATTTCTACATCCCATGGCCTTTCCCAAACATTTAAATTTTTCTCTTACAGGTCTAACACTTCTGAAAAACCAATACAACGCCCACCCGGAACAATATATAAAGCTAAACGAACCGTTCACTGGGCACTTATCTGTACGAAAATCCCTATTGATTTACCTGTTTTTACAAGGAAATAAAATGTGAAAAAAATATTTCTACATACCATGGCCATTCCCAACCATTTAAATTTTTGTCTTACAGGTCTAACACTTCCGAAAAACCAATACAACGCCCACCCGGAACAATATATAAAGCTAAACGAACCGTTCACTGGGTACTTATCCGTACGAAAATCCCTATTGATTTACCTGTTTTTAAAAGGAAGTAAAATGTGAAAAAATATTTCTACATCCCATGGCCATTCCCAACCATTTAAATTTTTCTCTTACAGGTCTAACACTTCCGAAAAACCAATACAACGCCCACCCGGAACAATATATAAAACTAAACGAACCGTTCACTGGGCCCTTATCTGTACGAAAATCCCTATTGATTTACCTGTTTTTACAAGGAAATAAAATGTGAAAAAAATATTTCTACATCCCATGGCCTTTCCCAACCATTTAAATTTTTCTCTTACAGGTCTAACACTTCCGAAAAACCAATACAACGCCCACCCGGAACAATATATAAAGCTAAACGAACCGTTTACTGGGTACTTACACGTACGAAAATCCCTATTGATTTACCTGTTTTTACAAGGAAATAAAATGTGGAAAAAATATTTCTACATACCATGGCCTTTCCCAACCATTTAAATTTTTCTCTTACTGGTCTAACACTTCCGAAAAACAAATACAACACCCACCCGGAACAATATATAAAGCTAAACGAACCGTTCACTGGGTACTTATCCGTAAGAAAATCCCTATTGATTTATCTGTTTTTACAAGGAAGTAAAATGTGAAAAAATTATTTTTACATCCCATGGCCTTTCCCAACCATTTAAATTTTTCTCTTACAGGTCTAACACTTCTGAAAAACCAATACAACGCCCACCCGGAACAATATATAAAGCTAAACGAACCGTTCACTGGGCACTTATCTGTACGAAAATCCCTATTGATTTACCTGTTTTTACAAGGAAATAAAATGTGAAAAAAATATTTCTACATACCATGGCCATTCCCAACCATTTAAATTTTTGTCTTACAGGTCTAACACTTCCGAAAAACCAATACAACGCCCACCCGGAACAATATATAAAGCTAAACGAACCGTTCACTGGGTACTTATCCGTACGAAAATCCCTATTGATTTACCTGTTTTTAAAAGGAAGTAAAATGTGAAAAAAATATTTCTACATCCCATGGCCTTTCCCAACCATTTAAATTTTTCTCTTACAGGTCTAACACTTCCGAAAAACCAATACAACGCCCACCCGGAACAATATATAAAGCTAAACGAACCGTTCACTGGGTACTTATCCGTACGAAAATCCCTTTTGATTTACCTGTTTTTAAAAGGAAGTAAAATGTGAAAAAAATATTTCTACATCCCATGGCCTTTCCCAACCATTTAAATTTTTCTCTTACAGGTCTAACACTTCCGAAAAACCAATACAACGCCCACCCGGAACAATATATAAAGCTAAACGAACCGTTCACTGGGTACTTATCCGTACGAAAATTCCTATTGATTTTCCTGTTTTTACAAGGAAATAAAATGTGGAAAAAATATTTCTACATCACATGGCCTTTCCCAACCATTTAAATTTTTCTCTTACAGGTCTAACACTTCCGAAAAACCAATACAAAGCCCACCCGGAACAATATATAAAGCTAAACGAACCGTTCACTGGGCACTTATATGTACGAAAATCCCTATTGATTTACCTGTTTTTACAAGGAAATAAAATGTGAAAAAAATATTTCTACATCCCATGGCCTTTCCCAACCATTTAAATTTTTCTCTTACAGGTCTAACACTTCCGAAAAACCAATACAAAGCCCACCCGGAACAATATATAAAGCTAAACGAACCGTTCACTGGGCACTTATCTGTACGAAAATTCCTATTGATTTACCTGTTTTTACAAGGAAATAAAATGTGAAAAAAATATTTCTACATCCCATGGCCTTTCCCAACCATTTAAATTTTTCTCTTACAGGTCTAACACTTCCGAAAAACAAATACAACACCCACCCGGAACAATATATAAAGCTAAACGAACCGTTCACTGGGCACTTATCCGTACGAAAATCCCTATTGATTTACCTGTTTTTACAAGGAAGTAAAATGTGAAAAAAATATTTCTACATCCCATGGCCTTTCCCAACCATTTAAATTTTTCTCTTACAGGTCTAACACTTCTGAAAAACCAATACAACGCACACCCGGAACAATATATAAAGCTAAACGAACCGTTCACTGGGCACTTATCCGTACGAAAATCCCTATTGATTTACCTGTTTTTACAAGGAAATAAAATGTGAAAAAAATATTTCTACATCCCATGGCCTTTCCCAACCATTTAAATTTTTCTCTTACAGGTCTAACACTTCCGAAAAACCAATACAACGCCCACCCGGAACAATATATAAAGCTAAACGAACCGTTTACTGGGTACTTACACGTACGAAAATCCCTATTGATTTACCTGTTTTTACAAGGAAATAAAATGTGGAAAAAATATTTCTACATACCATGGCCTTTCCCAACCATTTAAATTTTTCTCTTACTGGTCTAACTCTTCCGAAAAACAAATACAACACCCACCCGGAACAATATATAAAGCTAAACGAACCGTTCACTGGGTACTTATCCGTAAGAAAATCCCTATTGATTTATCTGTTTTTACAAGGAAGTAAAATGTGAAAAAATTATTTCTACATCCCATGGCCTTTCCCAAACATTTAAATTTTTCTCTTACAGGTCTAACACTTCTGAAAAACCAATACAACGCCCACCCGGAACAATATATAAAGCTAAACGAACCGTTCACTGGGCACTTATCTGTACGAAAATCCCTATTGATTTACCTGTTTTTACAAGGAAATAAAATGTGAAAAAAATATTTCTACATACCATGGCCATTCCCAACCATTTAAATTTTTGTCTTACAGGTCTAACACTTCCGAAAAACCAATACAACGCCCACCCGGAACAATATATAAAGCTAAACGAACCGTTCACTGGGCACTTATCCGTACGAAAATCCCTATTGATTTACCTGTTTTTAAAAGGAAGTAAAATGTGAAAAAAATATTTCTACATCCCATGGCCTTTCCCAACCATTTAAATTTTTCTCTTACAGGTCTAACACTTCCGAAAAACAAATACAACACCCACCCGGAACAATATATAAAGCTAAACGAACCGTTCACTGGGCACTTATCCGTACGAAAATCCCTATTGATTTACCTGTTTTTACAAGGAAGTAAAATGTGAAAAAAATATTTCTACATCCCATGGCCTTTCCCAACCATTTAAATTTTTCTCTTACAGGTCTAACACTTCTGAAAAACCAATACAACGCACACCCGGAACAATATATAAAGCTAAACGAACCGTTCACTGGGCACTTATCTGTACGAAAATCCCTATTGATTTACCTGTTTTTACAAGGAAATAAAATGTGAAAAAAATATTTCTACATCCCATGGCCTTTCCCAACCATTTAAATTTTTCTCTTACAGGTCTAACACTTCCGAAAAACCAATACAACACCCACCTGGAACAATATATAAAGCTAAACGAACCGTTCAATGGACACTTATCCTTACGAAAATCCCTATTGATTTACCTGTATTTACACGGAAATAAAATGTGAAAAAAATATTTCTACATCCCATGGCCTTTCCCAACCATTTAAAATTTTCTCTTACAGGTCTAACACTTCGGAAAAACCAATACAACGCCTACTCGGAACAATATATAAAGCTAAACGAACCGTTCACTGGGCACTTATCCGTACGAAAATCCCTGTTGATTTACCTGTTTTTACAAGGAAATAAAATGTGAAAAAAATATTTCTACATACCATGGCCTTTCCCAACCATTTAAATTTTTCTCTTACAGGTCTAACACTTCCGAAAAACAAATACAACACCCACCCGGAACAATATATAAAGCTAAACGAACCGTTCACTGGGCACTTATCCTTACGAAAATCCCTATTGATTTACCTTTATTTACAAGGAAATAAAATGTGAAAAAAATATTTCTACATCCCATGGCCTTTCCCAACCATTTAAATTTTTCTCTTACAGGTCTAACACTTCCGAAAAACCAATACAACGCCCACCCGGAACAATATATAAAGCTAAACGAACCGTTTACTGGGTACTTACACGTACGAAAATCCCTATTGATTTACCTGTTTTTACAAGGAAATAAAATGTGGAAAAAATATTTCTACATCCCATGGCCTTTCCCAACCATTTAAATTTTTCTCTTACAGGTCTAACACTTCCGAAAAACCAATACAACGCCCACCCGGAACAATATATAAAGCTAAACGAACCGTTCACTGGGTACTTATCCGTACGAAAATCCCTATTGATTTACCTGTTTTTACAAGGAAATAAAATGTGAAAAAAATATTTCTACATACCATGGCCTTTCCCAACCATTTAAATTTTTCTCTTACAGGTCTAACACTTCCGAAAAACCAATACAACGCCCACCCGGAACAATATATAAAGCTAAACGAACCGTTCACTGGGTACTTATCCGTACGAAAATCCCTATTGATTTACCTGTTTTTACAAGGAAATAAAATATGAAAAAAATATTTCTACATCCCATGGCCTTTCCCAACCATTTAAATTTTCTCTTACAGGTCTAACACTTCCGAAAAACCAATACAACGCCCACCTGGAACAATATATAAAGCTAAACGAACCGTTCACTGGGCACATATCCGTACGAAAATCCCTACTGATTTACCTGTTTTTACAAGGAAATAAAATGTGAAAAAATATTTCTACATCCCATGGCCATTCCCAACCATTTAAATTTTTCTCTTACAGGTCTAACACTTCCGAAAAACCAATACAACGCCCACCCGGAACAATATATAAAACTAAACGAACCGTTCACTGGGCACTTATCTGTACGAAAATCCCTATTGATTTACCTGTTTTTACAAGGAAATAAAATGTGAAAAAAAATTTTCTACATCCCATGGCCTTTCCCAACCACTTAAATTTTTCTCTAACAGGTCTAACACTTCCGAAAAACCAATACAACGCCCACCCGGAACAATATATAAAGCTAAACGAACCGTTCACTGGGCACTTATCCGTACGAAAATCCCTATTGATTTACCTGTTTTTACAAGGAAATAAAATGTGAAAAAAATATTTCTACATCCCATGGCCTTTCCCAACCATTTAAATTTTTCTCTTACAGGTCTAACACTTCCGAAAAACCAATACAACGCCCACCCGGAACAATATATAAAGCTAAACGAACCGTTTACTGGGTACTTACACGTACGAAAATCCCTATTGATTTACCTGTTTTTACAAGGAAATAAAATGTGGAAAAAATATTTCTACATCCCATGGCCTTTCCCAACCATTTAAATTTTTCTCTTACAGGTCTAACACTTCCGAAAAACCAATACAACGCCCACCCGGAACAATATATAAAGCTAAACGAACCGTTCACTGGGTACTTATCCGTACGAAAATCCCTATTGATTTACCTGTTTTTACAAGGAAATAAAATGTGAAAAAAATATTTCTACATCCCATGGCCTTTCCCAACCATTTAAATTTTTCTCTTACAGGTCTAACACTTCCGAAAAACCAATACAACACCCACCTGGAACAATATATAAAGCTAAACGAACCGTTCAATGGACACTTATCCTTACGAAAATCCCTGTTGATTTACCTGTTTTTACAAGGAAATAAAATGTGAAAAAAATATTTCTACATACCATGGCCTTTCCCAACCATTTAAATTTTTCTCTTACAGGTCTAACACTTCCGAAAAACAAATACAACACCCACCCGGAACAATATATAAAGCTAAACGAACCGTTCACTGGGCACTTATCCTTACGAAAATCCCTATTGATTTACCTGTATTTACAAGGAAATAAAATGTGAAAAAAATATTTCTACATCCCATGGCCTTTCCCAACCATTTAAATTTTTCTCTTACAGGTCTAACACTTCCGAAAAACCAATACAACGCCCACCCGGAACAATATATAAAGCTAAACGAACCGTTTACTGGGTACTTACACGTACGAAAATCCCTATTGATTTACCTGTTTTTACAAGGAAATAAAATGTGGAAAAAATATTTCTACATCCCATGGCCTTTCCCAACCATTTAAATTTTTCTCTTACAGGTCTAACACTTCCGAAAAACCAATACAACGCCCACCCGGAACAATATATAAAGCTAAACGAACCGTTCACTGGGTACTTATCCGTACGAAAATCCCTATTGATTTACCTGTTTTTACAAGGAAATAAAATGTGAAAAAAATATTTCTACATACCATGGCCTTTCCCAACCATTTAAATTTTTCTCTTACAGGTCTAACACTTCCGAAAAACCAATACAACGCCCACCCGGAACAATATATAAAGCTAAACGAACCGTTCACTGGGTACTTATCCGTACGAAAATCCCTATTGATTTACCTGTTTTTACAAGGAAATAAAATGTGAAAAAAATATTTCTACATCCCATGGCCTTTCCCAACCATTTAAATTTTCTCTTACAGGTCTAACACTTCCGAAAAACCAATACAACGCCCACCCGGAACAATATATAAAGCTAAACGAACCGTTCACTGGGCACTTCTCCGTACGAAAATCCCTATTGATTTACCTGTTTTTACAAGGAAATAAAATGTGAAAAAATATTTCTACATCCCATGGCCATTCCCAACCATTTAAATTTTTCTCTTACAGGTCTAACACTTCCGAAAAACCAATACAACGCCCACCCGGAACAATATATAAAACTAAACGAACCGTTCACTGGGCACTTATCTGTACGAAAATCCCTATTGATTTACCTGTTTTTACAAGGAAATAAAATGTGAAAAAAAAAATTCTACATCCCATGGCCTTTCCCAACCACTTAAATTTTTCTCTAACAGGTCTAACACTTCCGAAAAACCAATACAACGCCCACCCGGAACAATATATAAAGCTAAACGAACCGTCCACTGGGCACTTATCCGTACGAAAATCCCTATTGATTTACCTGTTTTTACAAGGAAATAAAATGTGAAAAAAATATTTCTACATCCCATGGCCTTTCCCAACCATTTAAATTTTTCTCTTACAGGTCTAACACTTCCGAAAAACCAATACAACGCCCACCCGGAACAATATATAAAGCTAAACGAACCGTTTACTGGGTACTTACACGTACGAAAATCCCTATTGATTTACCTGTTTTTACAAGGAAATAAAATGTGGAAAAAATATTTCTACATCCCATGGCCTTTCCCAACCATTTAAATTTTTCTCTTACAGGTCTAACACTTCCGAAAAACCAATACAACGCCCACCCGGAACAATATATAAAGCTAAACGAACCGTTCACTGGGTACTTATCCGTACGAAAATCCCTATTGATTTACCTGTTTTTACAATCAAATAAAATGTGAAAAAAATATTTCTACATACCATGGCCTTTCCCAACCATTTAAATTTTTCTCTTACAGGTCTAACACTTCCGAAAAACCAATACAACGCCCACCCGGAACAATATATAAAGCTAAACGAACCGTTCACTGGGTACTTATCCGTACGAAAATCCCTATTGATTTACCTGTTTTTACAAGGAAATAAAATGTGAAAAAAATATTTCTACATCCCATGGCCTTTCCCAACCATTTAAATTTTCTCTTACAGGTCTAACACTTCCGAAAAACCAATACAACGCCCACCCGGAACAATATATAAAGCTAAACGAACCGTTCACTGGGCACTTCTCCGTACGAAAATCCCTATTGTTTTACCTGTTTTTACAAGGAAATAAAATGTGAAAAAATATTTCTACATCCCATGGCCATTCCCAACCATTTAAATTTTTCTCTTACAGGTCTAACACTTCCGAAAAACCAATACAACGCCCACCCGGAACAATATATAAAACTAAACGAACCGTTCACTGGGCACTTATCTGTACGAAAATCCCTATTGATTTACCTGTTTTTACAAGGAAATAAAATGTGAAAAAAAAATTTCTACATCCCATGGCCTTTCCCAACCACTTAAATTTTTCTCTAACAGGTCTAACACTTCCGAAAAACCAATACAACGCCCACCCGGAACAATATATAAAGCTAAACGAACCGTTCACTGGGCACTTATCCGGACGAAAATCCCTATTGATTTACCTGTTTTTACAAGGAAATAAAATGTGAAAAAAATATTTCTACATCCCATGGCCTTTCCCAACCATTTAAATTTTTCTCTTACAGGTCTAACACTTCCGAAAAACCAATACAACACCCACCCGGAACAATATATAAAGCTAAACGAACCGTTCACTGGGTACTTATCCGTACGAAAATCCCTATTGATTTACCTGTTTTTACAAGGAAATAAAATGTGAAAAAAATATTTCTACATCCCATGGCCTTTCCCAACCATTTAAATTTTTCTCTTACAGGTCTAACACTTCGGAAAAACCAATACAACGCCCACCCGGAACAATATATAAAGCTAAACGAACCGTTCACTGGGCACTTATCTGTACGAAAATCCCTATTGATTTACCTGTTTTTACAAGGAAATAAAATGTGAAAAAAATATTTCTACATCCAATGGCCTTTCCCAACCATTTAAATTTTTCTCTAACAGGTCTAACACTTCTGAAAAACCAATACAACGCCCACTCGGAACAATATATAAAGCTAAACGAACCGTTCACTGGGCACTTATCCGTACGAAAATCCCTATTGATTTACCTGTTTTTACAAGGAAATAAAAAATGAAAAAAATATTTCTACATCCCATGGCCTTTCCCAACCATTTAAATTTTTCTCTTACTAGTCTAACACTTCTGAAAAACCAATACAACGCCCACCCGGAACAATATATAAAGCTAAACGAACCGTCCACTGGGCACTTATCCGTACGAAAATCCCTATTGTTTTACCTGTTTTTACAAGGAAATAAAATGTGAAAAAAATATTTCTACATCCCATGGCCTTTCCCAACCATTTAAATTTTTCTCTTACAGGTCTAACACTTCCGAAAAACCAATACAACACCCACCTGGAACAATATATAAAGCTAAACGAACCGTTCAATGGACACTTATCCTTACGAAAATCCCTATTGATTTACCTGTATTTACACGGAAATAAAATGTGAAAAAAATATTTCTACATCCCATGGCCTTTCCCAACCATTTAAAATTTTCTCTTACAGGTCTAACACTTCGGAAAAGCCAATACAACGCCTACTCGGAACAATATATAAAGCTAAACGAACCGTTCACTGGGCACTTATCCGTACGAAAATCCCTGTTGATATACCTGTTTTTACAAGGAAATAAAATGTGAAAAAAATATTTCTACATACCATGGCCTTTCCCAACCATTTAAATTTTTGTCTTACATGTCTAACACTTCCGAAAAACCAATACAACGCCCACCTGGAACAATATATAAAGCTAAACGAACCGTTCACTGGGCACTTATCCGTACGAAAATCCCTATTGATTTACCTGTTTTTACAAGGAAATAAAATGTGAAAAAAATATTTCTACATCCCATGGCCATTCCCAACCATTTAAAATTTTCTCTTACAGGTCTAACACTTCCGAAAAACCAATACAACGCCCACCCGGAACAATATATAAAGCTAAACGAACCGTTCACTGGGCACTTATCCGTACGAAAATCCCTATTGATTTACCTGTTTTTACAAGGAAATAAAATGTGAAAAAAATATTTCTACATCCAATGGCCTTTCCCAACCATTTAAATTTTTCTCTTACTAGTCTAACACTTCTGAAAAACCAATACAACGCCCACCCGGAACAATATATTAAGCTAAACGAACCGTCCACTGGGCACTTATCCGTACGAAAATCCCTATTGTTTTACCTGTTTTTACAAGGAAATAAAATGTGAAAAAAATATTTCTACATCCCATGGCCTTTCCCAACCATTTAAATTTTACTCTTAATGGCTAACACTTCCGAAAAACCAATACAACACCCGCCTGGAACAATATATAAAGCTAAACGAACCGTTCAATGGACACTTATCCTTACGAAAATCCCTATTGATTTACCTGTATTTACACGGAAATAAAATGTGAAAAAAATATTTCTACATCCCATGGCCTTTCCCAACCATTTAAAATTTTCTCTTACAGGTCTAACACTTCCGAAAAACAAATACAACACCCACCCGGAACAATATATAAAGCTAAACGAACCGTTCACTGGGCACTTATCCGTACGAAAATCCCTATTGATTTACCTGTTTTTACACGGAAATAAAATGTGAAAAAAATATTTCTACATCCCATGGCCTTTCCCAACCATTTAAATTTTTCTCTTACAGGTCTAACACTTCCGAAAAACAAATACAACACCCACCCGGAACAATATATAAAGCTAAACGAACCGTTCACTGGGCACTTATCCGTACGAAAATCCCTATTGATTTACCTGTTTTTACACGGAAATAAAATGTGAAAAAAATATTTCTACATCCCATGGCCTTTCCCAACCATTTAAAATTTTCTCTTACAGGTCTAACACTTCTGAAAAACCAATACAACGCCTACTCGGAACAATATATAAAGCTAAACGAACCGTTCACTGGGCACTTATCCGTACGAAAATCCCTGTTGATTTACCTGTTTTTACAAGGAAATAAAATGTGAAAAAAATATTTCTACATACCATGGCCTTTCCCAGCCATTTAAATTTTTCTCTTACAGGTCTAACACTTCCGAAAAACAAATACAACACCCACCCGGAACAATATATAAAGCTAAACGAACCGTTCACTGGGCACTTATCCGTACGAAAATCCCTATTGATTTATCTGTTTTTACAAGGAAGTAAAATGTGAAAAAAATATTTCTACATCCCATGGCCTTTCCCAACCATTTAAATTTTTCTCTTACAGGTCTAACACTTCCGAAAAACCAATACAACGCCCACCCGGAACAATATATAAAGCTAAACAAACCGTTCACTGGGTAGTTACACGTACGAAAATCCCTATTGTTTTACCTGTTTTTACAAGGAAATAAAATGTGAAAAAAATATTTCTACATCCCATGGCCTTTCCGAACCATTTAAATTTTTCTCTTACAGGTCTAACACTTCCGAAAAACCAATACAACACCGACCTGGAACAATATATAAAGCTAAACGAACCGTTCAATGGGCACTTATCCTTACGAAAATCCCTATTGATTTACCTGTATTTACAAGGAAATAAAATGTGAAAAAAATATTTCTACATCCCATGGCCTTTCCCAACCATTTAAATTTTTCTCTTACAGGTCTAACACTTCCGAAAAACCAATACAACACCCACCTGGAACAATATATAAAGCTAAACGAACCGTTCAATGGACACTTATCCTTACGAAAATCCTTATTGATTTACCTGTATTTACACGGAAATAAAATGTGAAAAAAATATTTCTACATCCCATGGCCTTTCCCAACCATTTAAATTTTTCTCTTACAGGTCTAACACTTCCGAAAAACCAATACAACGCCCACCCGGAACAATATATAAAGCTAAACGAACCGTTTACTGGGTACTTACACGTACGAAAATCCCTATTGATTTACCTGTTTTTACAAGGAAATAAAATGTGGAAAAAATATTTCTACATCCCATGGCCTTTCCCAACCATTTAAATTTTTCTCTTACAGGTGTAACACTTCCGAAAAACCAATACAACGCCCACCCGGAACAATATATAAAGCTAAACGAACCGTTCACTGGGCACTTATCCGTACGAAAATCCCTGTTGATTTACCTGTATTTACACGGAAATAAAATGTGAAAAAAATATTTCTACATCCCATGGCCTTTCCCAACCATTTAAATTTTTCTCTTACAGGTCTAACACTTCCGAGAAACCAATACAATGCCCACCCGGAACAATATATAAAGCTAAACGAACTGTTCACTGGGCACTTATCCGTACGAAAATTCCTATTGATTTTCCTGTTTTTACAAGGAAATAAAATGTGGAAAAAATATTTCTACATACCATGGCCTTTCCCAACCATTTAAATTTTTCTCTTACAGGTCTAACACTTCCGAAAAACCAATACAAAGCCCACCCGGAACATTATATAAAGCTAAGCGAACCGTTCACTGGGCACTTATCCGTACGAAAATCCCTATTGATTTACCTGTTTTTACAAGGAAATAAAATGTGAAAAAAATATTTCTACATCCCATGGCCTTTCCCAACCATTTAAATTTTTCTCTTACAGGTCTAACACTTCCGAGAAACCAATACAATGCCCTCCCGGAACAATATATAAAGCTAAACGAACCGTTCACTGGGCACTTATCCGTACGAAAATCCCTATTGATTTACCTGTTTTTACAAGGAAATAAAATGTGAAAAAAATATTTCTACATCCCATGGCCTTTCCCAACCATTTAAATTTTTCTCTTACAGGTCTAACACTTCTGAAAAACCAATACAACGCCCACCCGGAACAATATATAAAGCTAAACGAACCGTTCACTGGGCACTTATCCGTACGAAAATCCCTATTGTTTTACCTGTTTTTACAAGGAAATAAAATGTGAAAAAAATATTTCTACATCCCATGGCCTTTCCCAACCATTTAAATTTTTCTCTTACAGGTCTAACACTTCCGAAAAACCAATACAACACCGACCTGGAACAATATATAAAGCTAAACGAACCGTTCAATGGGCACTTATCCTTACGAAAATCCCTATTGATTTACCTGTATTTACAAGGAAATAAAATGTGAAAAAAATATTTCTACATCCCATGGCCTTTCCCAACCATTTAAATTTTTCTCTTACTAGTCTAACACTTCTGAAAAACCAATACAACGCCCACCCGGAACAATATATAAAGCTAAACGAACCGTCCACTGGGCACTTATCCGTACGAAAATCCCTATTGTTTTACCTGTTTTTACAAGGAAATAAAATGTGAAAAAAATATTTCTACATCCCATGGCCTTTCCCAACCATTTAAATTTTTCTCTTACAGGTCTAACACTTCCGAAAAACCAATACAACACCCACCTGGAACAATATATAAAGCTAAACGAACCGTTCAATGGACACTTATCCTTACGAAAATCCCTATTGATTTACCTGTATTTACACGGAAATAAAATGTGAAAAAAATATTTCTACATCCCATGGCCTTTCCCAACCATTTAAATTTTTCTCTTACAGGTCTAACACTTCCGAAAAACCAATACAACGCCCACCCGGAACAATATATAAAGCTAAACGAACCGTTTACTGGGTACTTACACGTACGAAAATCCCTATTGATTTACCTGTTTTTACAAGGAAATAAAATGTGAAAAAAATATTTCTACATCCCATGGCCTTTCCCAACCATTTAAATTTTTCTCTTACAGGTCTAACACTTCCGAAAAACCAATACAACGCCCACCCGGAACAATATATAAAGCTAAACGAACCGTTCACTGGGTACTTATCCGTACGAAAATCCCTATTGATTTACCTGTTTTTACAAGGAAATAAAATGTGAAAAAAATATTTCTACATACCATGGCCTTTCCCAACCATTTAAATTTTTCTCTTACAGGTCTAACACTTCGGAAAAACCAATACAACGCCCACCCGGAACAATATATAAAGCTAAACGAACCGTTCACTGGGCATTTATCCGTACGAAAATCCCTATTGATTTACCTGTTTTTACAAGGAAATAAAATGTGAAAAAAATATTTCTACATCCAATGGCCATTCCCAACCATTTAAATTTTTCTCTAACAGGTCTAACACTTCCGAAAAACCAATACAACGCCCACTCGGAACAATATATAAAGCTAAACGAACCGTTCACTGGGCACTTATCCGTACGAAAATCCCTATTGATTTACCTGTTTTTACAAGGAAATAAAATGTGAAAAAAATATTTCTACATCCCATGGCCTTTCCCAACCATTTAAATTTTTCTCTTACTAGTCTAACACTTCTGAAAAACCAATACAACGCCCACCCGGAACAATATATAAAGCTAAACGAACCGTCCACTGGGCACTTATCCGTACGAAAATCCCTATTGTTTTACCTGTTTTTACAAGGAAATAAAATGTGAAAAAAATATTTCTACATCCCATGGCCTTTCCCAACCATTTAAATTTTTCTCTTACAGGTCTAACACTTCCGAAAAACCAATACAACACCCACCTGGAACACTATATAAAGCTAAACGAACCGTTCAATGGACACTTATCCTTACGAAAATCCCTATTGATTTACCTGTATTTACACGGAAATAAAATGTGAAAAAAATATTTCTACATCCCATGGCCTTTCCCAACCATTTAAAATTTTCTCTTACAGGTCTAACACTTCGGAAAAGCCAATACAACGCCTACTCGGAACAATATATAAAGCTAAACGAACCGTTCACTGGGCACTTATCCGTACGAAAATCCCTGTTGATATACCTGTTTTTACAAGGAAATAAAATGTGAAAAAAATATTTCTACATACCATGGCCTTTCCCAACCATTTAAATTTTTGTCTTACATGTCTAACACTTCCGAAAAACCAATACAACGCCCACCTGGAACAATATATAAAGCTAAACGAACCGTTCACTGGGCACTTATCCGTACGAAAATCCCTATTGATTTACCTGTTTTTACAAGGAAATAAAATGTGAAAAAAATATTTCTACATCCCATGGCCATTCCCAACCATTTAAAATTTTCTCTTACAGGTCTAACACTTCCAAAAAACCAATACAACGCCCACCCGGAACAATATATAAAGCTAAACGAACCGTTCACTGGGCACTTATCCGTACGAAAATCCCTATTGATTTACCTGTTTTTACAAGGAAATAAAATGTGAAAAAAATATTTCTACATCCAATGGCCTTTCCCAACCATTTAAATTTTTCTCTTACTAGTCTAACACTTCTGAAAAACCAATACAACGCCCACCCGGAACAATATATAAAGCTAAACGAACCGTCCACTGGGCACTTATCCGTACGAAAATCCCTATTGTTTTACCTGTTTTTACAAGGAAATAAAATGTGAAAAAAATATTTCTACATCCCATGGCCTTTCCCAACCATTTAAATTTTACTCTTAATGGCTAACACTTCCGAAAAACCAATACAACACCCGCCTGGAACAATATATAAAGCTAAACGAACCGTTCAATGGACACTTATCCTTACGAAAATCCCTATTGATTTACCTGTATTTACACGGAAATAAAATGTGAAAAAAATATTTCTACATCCCATGGCATTTCCCAACCATTTAAAATTTTCTCTTACAGGTCTAACACTTCCGAAAAACAAATACAACACCCACCCGGAACAATATATAAAGCTAAACGAACCGTTCACTGGGCACTTATCCGTACGAAAATCCCTATTGATTTACCTGTTTTTACACGGAAATAAAATGTGAAAAAAATATTTCTACATCCCATGGCCTTTCCCAACCATTTAAATTTTTCTCTTACAGGTCTAACACTTCCGAAAAACAAATACAACACCCACCCGGAACAATATATAAAGCTAAACGAACCGTTCACTGGGCACTTATCCGTACGAAAATCCCTATTGATTTACCTGTTTTTACACGGAAATAAAATGTGAAAAAAATATTTCTACATCCCATGGCCTTTCCCAACCATTTAAAATTTTCTCTTACAGGTCTAACACTTCTGAAAAACCAATACAACGCCTACTCGGAACAATATATAAAGCTAAACGAACCGTTCACTGGGCACTTATCCGTACGAAAATCCCTGTTGATTTACCTGTTTTTACAAGGAAATAAAATGTGAAAAAAATATTTCTACATACCATGGCCTTTCCCAGCCATTTAAATTTTTCTCTTACAGGTCTAACACTTCCGAAAAACAAATACAACACCCACCCGGAACAATATATAAAGCTAAACGAACCGTTCACTGGGCACTTATCCGTACGAAAATCCCTATTGATTTATCTGTTTTTACAAGGAAGTAAAATGTGAAAAAAATATTTCTACATCCCATGGCCTTTCCCAACCATTTAAATTTTTCTCTTACAGGTCTAACACTTCCGAAAAACCAATACAACGCCCACCCGGAACAATATATAAAGCTAAACAAACCGTTCACTGGGTAGTTACACGTACGAAAATCCCTATTGATTTACCTGTTTTTACAAGGAAATAAAATGTGAAAAAAATATTTCTACATCCCATGGCCTTTCCCAACCATTTAAATTTTTCTCTTACAGGTCTAACACTTCTGAAAAACCAATACAACGCCCACCCGGAACAATATATAAAGCTAAACGAACCGTTCACTGGGCACTTATCCGTACGAAAATCCCTATTGTTTTACCTGTTTTTACAAGGAAATAAAATGTGAAAAAAATATTTCTACATCCCATGGCCTTTCCCAACCATTTAAATTTTTCTCTTACAGGTCTAACACTTCCGAAAAACCAATACAACACCGACCTGGAACAATATATAAAGCTAAACGAACCGTTCAATGGGCACTTATCCTTACGAAAATCCCTATTGATTTACCTGTATTTACAAGGAAATAAAATGTGAAAAAAATATTTCTACATCCCATGGCCTTTCCCAACCATTTAAATTTTTCTCTTACTAGTCTAACACTTCTGAAAAACCAATACAACGCCCACCCGGAACAATATATAAAGCTAAACGAACCGTCCACTGGGCACTTATCCGTACGAAAATCCCTATTGTTTTACCTGTTTTTACAAGGAAATAAAATGTGAAAAAAATATTTCTACATCCCATGGCCTTTCCCAACCATTTAAATTTTTCTCTTACAGGTCTAACACTTCCGAAAAACCAATACAACACCCACCTGGAACAATATATAAAGCTAAACGAACCGTTCAATGGACACTTATCCTTACGAAAATCCCTATTGATTTACCTGTATTTACACGGAAATAAAATGTGAAAAAAATATTTCTACATCCCATGGCCTTTCCCAACCATTTAAATTTTTCTCTTACAGGTCTAACACTTCCGAAAAACCAATACAACGCCCACCCGGAACAATATATAAAGCTAAACGAACCGTTTACTGGGTACTTACACGTACGAAAATCCCTATTGATTTACCTGTTTTTACAAGGAAATAAAATGTGGAAAAAATATTTCTACATCCCATGGCCTTTCCCAACCATTTAAATTTTTCTCTTACAGGTGTAACACTTCCGAAAAACCAATACAACGCCCACCCGGAACAATATATAAAGCTAAACGAACCGTTCACTGGGTACTTATCCGTACGAAAATCCCTATTGATTTACCTGTTTTTACAAGGAAATAAAATGTGAAAAAAATATTTCTACATACCATGGCCTTTCCCAACCATTTAAATTTTTCTCTTACAGGTCTAACACTTCGGAAAAACCAATACAACGCCCACCCGGAACAATATATAAAGCTAAACGAACCGTTCACTGGGCATTTATCCGTACGAAAATCCCTATTGATTTACCTGTTTTTACAAGGAAATAAAATGTGAAAAAAATATTTCTACATCCAATGGCCTTTCCCAACCATTTAAATTTTTCTCTAACAGGTCTAACACTTCCGAAAAACCAATACAACGCCCACTCGGAACAATATATAAAGCTAAACGAACCGTTCACTGGGCACTTATCCGTACGAAAATCCCTATTGATTTACCTGTTTTTACAAGGAAATAAAATGTGAAAAAAATATTTCTACATCCCATGGCCTTTCCCAACCATTTAAATTTTTCTCTTACTAGTCTAACACTTCTGAAAAACCAATACAACGCCCACCCGGAACAATATATAAAGCTAAACGAACCGTCCACTGGGCACTTATCCGTACGAAAATCTCTATTGTTTTACCTGTTTTTACAAGGAAATAAAATGTGAAAAAAATATTTCTACATCCCATGGCCTTTCCCAACCATTTAAATTTTTCTCTTACAGGTCTAACACTTCCGAAAAACCAATACAACACCCACCTGGAACACTATATAAAGCTAAACGAACCGTTCAATGGACACTTATCCTTACGAAAATCCCTATTGATTTACCTGTATTTACACGGAAATAAAATGTGAAAAAAATATTTCTACATCCCATGGCCTTTCCCAACCATTTAAAATTTTCTCTTACAGGTCTAACACTTCGGAAAAGCCAATACAACGCCTACTCGGAACAATATATAAAGCTAAACGAACCGTTCACTGGGCACTTATCCGTACGAAAATCCCTGTTGATTTACCTGTTTTTACAAGGAAATAAAATGTGAAAAAAATATTTCTACATACCATGGCCTTTCCCAACCATTTAAATTTTTGTCTTACATGTCTAACACTTCCGAAAAACCAATACAACGCCCACCTGGAACAATATATAAAGCTAAACGAACCGTTCACTGGGCACTTATCTGTACGAAAATCCCTATTGATTTACCTGTTTTTACAAGGAAATAAAATGTGAAAAAAATATTTCTACATCCCATGGCCATTCCCAACCATTTAAAATTTTCTCTTACAGGTCTAACACTTCCGAAAAACCAATACAACGCCCACCCGGAACAATATATAAAGCTAAACGAACCGTTCACTGGGCACTTATCCGTACGAAAATCCCTATTGATTTACCTGTTTTTACAAGGAAATAAAATGTGAAAAAAATATTTCTACATCCAATGGCCTTTCCCAACCATTTAAATTTTTCTCTTACTAGTCTAACACTTCTGAAAAACCAATACAACGCCCACCCGGAACAATATATAAAGCTAAACGAACCGTCCACTGGGCACTTATCCGTACGAAAATCCCTATTGTTTTACCTGTTTTTACAAGGAAATAAAATGTGAAAAAAATATTTCTACATCCCATGGCCTTTCCCAACCATTTAAATTTTTCTCTTAATGGCTAACACTTCCGAAAGACCAATACAACACCCGCCTGGAACAATATATAAAGCTAAACGAACCGTTCAATGGACACTTATCCTTACGAAAATCCCTATTGATTTACCTGTATTTACACGGAAATAAAATGTGAAAAAAATATTTCTACATCCCATGGCCTTTCCCAACCATTTAAAATTTTCTCTTACAGGTCTAACACTTCCGAAAAACAAATACAACACCCACCCGGAACAATATATAAAGCTAAACGAACCGTTCACTGGGCACTTATCCGTACGAAAATCCCTATTGATTTACCTGTTTTTACACGGAAATAAAATGTGAAAAAAATATTTCTACATCCCATGGCCTTTCCCAACCATTTAAATTTTTCTCTTACAGGTCTAACACTTCCGAAAAACAAATACAACACCCACCCGGAACAATATATAAAGCTAAACGAACCGTTCACTGGGCACTTATCCGTACGAAAATCCCTATTGATTTACCTGTTTTTACAAGGAAGTAAAATGTGAAAAAAATATTTCTACATCCCATGGCCTTTCCCAACCATTTAAATTTTTCTCTTACCGGTCTAACACTTCTGAAAAACCAATACAACGCACACCCGGAACAATATATAAAGCTAAACGAACCGTTCACTGGGCACTTATCTGTATGAAAATCCCTATTGATTTACCTGTTTTTACAAGGAAATAAAATGTGAAAAAAATATTTCTACATCCCATGGCCTTTCCCAACCATTTAAATTTTTCTCTTACAGGTCTAACACTTCCGAAAAACCAATACAACACCCACCCGGAACAATATATAAAGCTAAACGAACCGTTCAATGGACACTTATCCTTACGAAAATCCCTATTGATTTACCTGTATTTACACGGAAATAAAATGTGAAAAAAATATTTCTACATCCCATGGCCTTTCCCAACCATTTAAAATTTTCTCTTACAGGTCTAACACTTCTGAAAAACCAATACAACGCCTACTCGGAACAATATATAAAGCTAAACGAACCGTTCACTGGGCACTTATCCGTACGAAAATCCCTGTTGATTTACCTGTTTTTACAAGGAAATAAAATGTGAAAAAAATATTTCTACATACCATGGCCTTTCCCAGCCATTTAAATTTTTCTCTTACAGGTCTAACACTTCCGAAAAACAAATACAACACCCACCCGGAACAATATATAAAGCTAAACGAACCGTTCACTGGGCACTTATCCGTACGAAAATCCCTATTGATTTATCTGTTTTTACAAGGAAGTAAAATGTGAAAAAAATATTTCTACATCCCATGGCCTTTCCCAACCATTTAAATTTTTCTCTTACAGGTCTAACACTTCCGAAAAACCAATACAACGCCCACCCGGAACAATATATAAAGCTAAACAAACCGTTCACTGGGTAGTTACACGTACGAAAATCCCTATTGATTTACCTGTTTTTACAAGGAAATAAAATGTGAAAAAAATATTTCTACATCCCATGGCCTTTCCCAACCACTTAAATATTTCTCTTACAGGTCTAACACTTCCGAAAAACCAATACAACACCCACCCGGAACAATATATAAAGCTAAACGAACCGTTCAATGGACACTTATCCTTACGAAAATCCCTATTGATTTACCTGTATTTACACGGAAATAAAATGTGAAAAAAATATTTCTACATCCCATGGCCTTTCCCAACCATTTAAAATTTTCTCTTACAGGTCTAACACTTCGGAAAAACCAATACAACGCCTACTCGGAACAATATATAAAGCTAAACGAACCGTTCACTGGGCACTTATCCGTACGAAAATCCCTGTTGATTTACCTGTTTTTACAAGGAAATAAAATGTGAAAAAAATATTTCTACATACCATGGCCTTTCCCAACCATTTAAATTTTTCTCTTACAGGTCTAACACTTCCGAAAAACAAATACAACACCCACCCGGAACAATATATAAAGCTAAACGAACCGTTCACTGGGCACTTATCCGTACGAAAATCCCTATTGATTTACCTGTTTTTACAAGGAAATAATATGTGAAAAAAATATTTCTACATCCAATGGCCTTTCCCAACCATTTAAATTTTTCTCTAACAGGTCTAACACTTCCGAAAAACCAATACAACGCCCACCCGGAACAATATATAAAGCTAAACGAACCGTTCACTGGGCACTTATCCGTACGAAAATCCCTATTGATTTACCTGTTTTTACAAGGAAATAAAATGTGAAAAAAATATTTCTACATCCCATGGCCTTTCCCAACCATTTAAATTTTTCTCTAACAGGTCTAACACTTCCGAAAAACCAATACAACGCCCACCCGGAACAATATATAAAGCTAAACGAACCGTTCACTGGGCACTTATCCGTACGAAAATCCCTATTGATTTACCTGTTTTTACAAGGAAATAAAATGTGAAAAAAATATTTCTACATCCCATGGCCTTTCCCAACCATTTAAATTTTTCTCTTACTAGTCTAACACTTCTGAAAAACCAATACAACGCCCACCCGGAACAATATATAAAGCTAAACGAACCGTCCACTGGGCACTTATCCGTACGAAAATCCCTATTGTTTTACCTGTTTTTACAAGGAAATAAAATGTGAAAAAAATATTTCTACATCCCATGGCCTTTCCCAACCGTTTAAATTTTTCTCTTACAGGTCTAACACTTCCGAAAAACCAATACAACACCCACCTGGAACAATATATAAAGCTAAACGAACCGTTCAATGGACACTTATCCTTACGAAAATCCCTATTGATTTACCTGTATTTACACGGAAATAAAATGTGAAAAAAATATTTCTACATCCCATGGCCTTTCCCAACCATTTAAATTTTTCTCTTACAGGTCTAACACTTCTGAAAAACCAATACAACGCCTACTCGGAACAATATATAAAGCTAAACGAACCGTTCACTGGGCACTTATCCGTACGAAAATCCCTGTTGATTTACCTGTTTTTACAAGGAAATAAAATGTGAAAAAAATATTTCTACATACCATGGCCTTTCCCAACCATTTAAATTTTTCTCTTACAGGTCTAACACTTCCGAAAAACAAATACAACACCCACCCGGAACAATATATAAAGCTAAACGAACCGTTCACTGGGCACTTATCCGTACGAAAATCCCTATTGATTTACCTGTTTTTACAAGGAAGTAAAATGTGAAAAAAATATTTCTACATCCCATGGCCTTTCCCAACCATTTAAATTTTTCTCTTACAGGTCTAACACTTCCGAAAAACCAATACAACGCCCACCCGGAACAATATATAAAGCTAAACAAACCGTTCACTGGGTAGTTACACGTACGAAAATCCCTATTGATTTACCTGTTTTTACAAGGAAATAAAATGTGAAAAAAATATTTCTACATCACATGGCCTTTCCCAACCATTTAAATATTTCTCTTACAGGTCTAACACTTCCGAAAAACCAATACAACACCCACCTGGAACAATATATAAAGCTAAACGAACCGTTCAATGGACACTTATGCTTACGAAAATCCCTATTGATTTACCTGTATTTACACGGAAATAAATTGTGAAAAAAATATTTCTACATCCCATGGCCTTTCCCAACAATTTAAATTTTTCTCTAACAGGTCTAACACTTCCGAAAAACCAATACAACGCCCACCCGGAACAATATATAAAGCTAAACGAACCGTTCACTGGGCACTTATCCGTACGAAAATCCCTATTGATTTACATGTTTTTACAAGGAAATAAAATGTGAAAAAAATATTTCTACATCCCATGGCCTTTCCCAACCATTTAAATTTTTCTCTTACTAGTCTAACACTTCTGAAAAACCAATACAACGCCCACCCGGAACAATATATAAAGCTAAACGAACCGTCCACTGGGCACTTATCCGTACGAAAATCCCTATTGTTTTACCTGTTTTTACAAGGAAGTAAAATGTGAAAAAAAATATTTCTACATCCCATGGCCTTTCCCAACCATTTAAATTTTTCTCTTACAGGTCTAACATTTCCAAAAAACCAATACAACGCCCACCCGGAACAATATATAAAGCTAAACGAAAAGTTCACTGGGCACTTATCCGTACGAAAATCCCTATTGATTTACCTGTTTTTACAAGGAAATAAAATGTGAAAAAAATATTTCTACATCCCATGGCCTTTCCCAACCATTTAAATTTTTCTCTTACTAGTCTAACACTTCTGAAAAACGAATACAACGCGCACCCTGAACAATATATAAAGCTAAACGAACCGTCCACTGGGCACTTATCCGTACGAAAATCCCTATTGTTTTACCTGTTTTTACAAGGAAATAAAATGTGAAAAAAATATTTCTACATCCCATGGCCTTTCCCAACCATTTAAATTTTTCTCTTACAGGTCTAACACTTCCGAAAAACCAATACAACACCCACCTGGAACAATATATAAAGCTAAACGAACCGTTCAATGGACACTTATCCTTACGAAAATCCCTATTGATTTACCTGTATTTACACGGAAATAAAATGTGAAAAAAATATTTCTACATCCCATGGCCTTTCCCAACCATTTAAATATTTCTCTTACAGGTCTAACACTTCCGAAAAACCAATACAACACCCACCTGGAACAATATATAAAGCTAAACGAACCGTTCAATGGACACTTATCCTTACGAAAATCCCTATTGATTTACCTGTATTTACACGGAAATAAAATGTGAAAAAAATATTTCTACATCCCATGGCCTTTCCCAACCATTTAAATATTTCTCTTACAGGTCTAACACTTCCGAAAAACCAATACAACACCCACCTAGAACAATATATAAAGCTAAACGAACCGTTCACTGGGCAGTTATCCGTACGAAAATCCCTGTTGATTTACCTGTTTTTACAAGGAAATAAAATGTGAAAAAAATATTTCTACATACCATGGCCTTTCCCAACCATTTAAATTTTTCTCTTACAGGTCTAACACTTCCGAAAAACAAATACATCACCCACCCGGAACAATATATAAAGCTAAACGAACCGTTCACTGGGCACTTATCCGTACGAAAATCCCTATTGATTTACCTGTTTTTACAAGGAAATAAAATGTGAAAAAAATATTTCTACATCCAATGGCCTTTCCCAACCATTTAAATTTTTCTCTAACAGGTCTAACACTTCCGTAAAACCAATACAACGCCCACCCGGAACAATATATAAAGCTAAACGAACCGTTCACTGGGCACTTATCCGTACGAAAATCCCTATTGATTTACCTGTTTTTACAAGGAAATAAAATGTGAAAAAAATATTTCTACATCCCATGGCCTTTCCCAACCATTTAAATTTTTCTCTTACAGGTCTAACACTTCCGAAAAACAAATACAACACCCACCCGGAACAATATATAAAGCTAAACGAACCGTTCACTGGGCACTTATCCGTACGAAAATCCCTGTTGATTTACCTGTTTTTACAAGGAAATAAAATGTGAAAAAAATATTTCTACATCCCATGGCCTTTCCCAACCATTTAAATTTTTCTCTTACAGGTCTAACACTTCCGAAAAACCAATACAACGCCCACCCGGAACAATATATAAAGCTAAACGAACCGTCCACTGGGCACTTATCCGTACGAAAATCCCTATTGTTTTACCTGTTTTTACAAGGAAGTAAAATGTGAAAAAAATATTTCTACATCCCATGGCCTTTCCCAACCATTTAAATTTTTCTCTTACAGGTCTAACACTTCCGAAAAACCAATACAACGCCCACCCGGAACAATATATAAAGCTAAACGAACCGTTCACTGGGCACTTATCCGTACGAAAATCCCTATTGATTTACCTGTTTTTACAAGGAAATAAAATGTGAAAAAAATATTTCTACATCCCATGGCCTTTCCCAACCATTTAAATTTTTCTCTTACTAGTCTAACACTTCTGAAAAACCAATACAACGCGCACCCGGAACAATATATAAAGCTAAACGAACCGTCCACTGGGCACTTATCCGTACGAAAATCCCTATTGTTTTACCTGTTTTTACAAGGAAATAAAATGTGAAAAAAATATTTCTACATCCCATGGCCTTTCCCAACCATTTAAATTTTTCTCTTACAGGTCTAACACTTCCGAAAAACCAATACAACACCCACCTGGAACAATATATAAAGCTAAACGAACCGTTCAATGGACACTTATCCTTACGAAAATCCCTATTGATTTACCTGTATTTACACGGAAATAAAATGTGAAAAAAATATTTCTACATCCCATGGCCTTTCCCAACCATTTAAATATTTCTCTTACAGGTCTAACACTTCCGAAAAACCAATACAACACCCACCTGGAACAATATATAAAGCTAAACGAACCGTTCAATGGACACTTATCCTTACGAAAATCCCTATTGATTTACCTGTATTTACACGGAAATAAAATGTGAAAAAAATATTTCTACATCCCATGGCCTTTCCCAACCATTTAAATATTTCTCTTACAGGTCTAACACTTCCGAAAAACCAATACAACACCCACCTGGAACAATATATAAAGCTAAACGAACCGTTCACTGGGCAGTTATCCGTACGAAAATCCCTGTTGATTTACCTGTTTTTACAAGGAAATAAAATGTGAAAAAAATATTTCTACATACCATGGCCTTTCCCAACCATTTAAATTTTTCTCTTACAGGTCTAACACTTCCGAAAAACAAATACATCACCCACCCGGAACAATATATAAAGCTAAACGAACCGTTCACTGGGCACTTATCCGTACGAAAATCCCTATTGATTTACCTGTTTTTACAAGGAAATAAAATGTGAAAAAAATATTTCTACATCCCATGGCCTTTCCCAACCATTTAAATTTTTCTCTTACTAGTCTAACACTTCTGAAAAACCAATACAACGCCCACCCGGAACAATATATAAAGCTAAACGAACCGTCCACTGGGCACTTATCCGTACGAAAATCCCTATTGTTTTACCTGTTTTTACAAGGAAATAAAATGTGAAAAAAATATTTCTACATCCCATGGCCTTTCCCAACCATTTAAATTTTTCTCTTACAGGTCTAACACTTCTGAAAAACCAATACAACACCTACTCGGAACAATATATAAAGCTAAACGAACCGTTCACTGGGCACTTATCCGTACGAAAATCCCTGTTGATTTACCTGTATTTACACGGAAATAAAATGTGAAAAAAATATTTCTACATCCCATGGCCTTTCCCAACCATTTAAAATTTTCTCTAACAGGTCTAACACTTGCGAAAAACCAATACAACGCCCACCCGGAACAATATATAAAGCTAAACAAACCGTTCACTGGGTAGTTACACGTACGAAAATCCCTATTGATTTACCTGTTTTTACAAGGAAATAAAATGTGAAAAAAATATTTCTACATCCCATGGCCTTTCCCAACCATTTAAAATTTTCTCTTACAGGTCTAACACTTCGGAAAAACCAATACAACGCCTACTCGGAACAATATATAAAGCTAAACGAACCGTTCACTGGGCACTTATCCGTACGAAAATCCCTGTTGATTTACCTGTTTTTACAAGGAAATAAAATGTGAAAAAAATATTTCTACATACCATGGCCTTTCCCAACCATTTAAATTTTTCTCTTACAGGTCTAACACTTCCGAAAAACAAATACAACACCCACCCGGAACAATATATAAAGCTAAACGAACCGTTCACTGGGCACTTATCCGTACGAAAATCCCTATTGATTTACCTGTTTTTACAAGGAAATAAAATGTGAAAAAAATATTTCTACATCCAATGGCCTTTCCCAACCATTTAAATTTTTCTCTAACAGGTCTAACACTTCCGAAAAACCAATACAACGCCCACCCGGAACAATATATAAAGCTAAACGAACCGTTCACTGGGCACTTATCCGTACGAAAATCCCTATTGATTTACCTGTTTTTACAAGGAAATAAAATGTGAAAAAAATATTTCTACATCCCATGGCCTTTCCCAACCATTTAAATTTTTCACTTACAGGTCTAACACTTCCGAAAAACCAATACAACACCCACCTAGAACAATATATAAAGCTAAACGAACCGTTCAATGGACACTTATCCTTACGAAAATCCCTATTGATTTACCTGTATTTACACGGAAATAAAATGTGAAAAAAATATTTCTACATCCCATGGCCTTTCCCAACCATTTAAAATTTTCTCTTACAGGTCTAACACTTCGGAAAAACCAATACAACGCCTACCCGGAACAATATATAAAGCTAAACGAACCGTTCACTGGGCACTTATCCGTACGAAAATCCCTATTGATTTACCTGTTTTTACAAGGAAATAAAATGTGAAAAAAATATTTCTACATCCAATGGCCTTTCCCAACCATTTAAATTTTTCTCTAACAGGTCTAACACTTCCGAAAAACCAATACAACGCCCACCCGGAACAATATATAAAGCTAAACGAACCGTTCACTGGGCACTTATCCGTACGAAAATCCCTATTGATTTACCTGTTTTTACAAGGAAATAAAATGTGAAAAAAATATTTCTACATCCCATGGCCTTTCCCAACCATTTAAATTTTTCTCTTACTAGTCTAACACTTCTGAAAAACAAATACAACGCCCACCCGGAACAATATATAAAGCTAAACGAACCGTCCACTGGGCACTTATCCGTACGAAAATCCCTGTTGATTTACCTGTTTTTACAAGGAAATAAAATGTGAAAAAAATATTTCTACATACCATGGCCTTTCCCAACCATTTAAATTTTTCTCTTACAGGTCTAACACTTCCGAAAAACAAATACAACACCCACCCGGAACAATATATAAAGCTAAACGAACCGTTCACTGGGCACTTATCCGTACGAAAATCCCTATTGATTTACCTGTTTTTACACGGAAATAAAATGTGAAAAAAATATTTCTACATCCCATGGCCTTTCCCAACCATTTAAATTTTTCTCTTACAGGTCTAACACTTCCGAAAAACAAATACAACACCCACCCGGAACAATATATAAAGCTAAACGAACCGTTCACTGGGCACTTATCCGTACGAAAATCCCTATTGATTTACCTGTTTTTACAAGGAAGTAAAATGTGAAAAAAATATTTCTACATCCCATGGCCTTTCCCAACCATTTAAATTTTTCTCTTACCGGTCTAACACTTCTGAAAAACCAATACAACGCACACCCGGAACAATATATAAAGCTAAACGAACCGTTCACTGGGCACTTATCTGTATGAAAATCCCTATTGATTTACCTGTTTTTACAAGGAAATAAAATGTGAAAAAAATATTTCTACATCCCATGGCCTTTCCCAACCATTTAAATTTTTCTCTTACAGGTCTAACACTTCCGAAAAACCAATACAACACCCACCCGGAACAATATATAAAGCTAAACGAACCGTTCAATGGACACTTATCCTTACGAAAATCCCTATTGATTTACCTGTATTTACACGGAAATAAAATGTGAAAAAAATATTTCTACATCCCATGGCCTTTCCCAACCATTTAAAATTTTCTCTTACAGGTCTAACACTTCTGAAAAACCAATACAACGCCTACTCGGAACAATATATAAAGCTAAACGAACCGTTCACTGGGCACTTATCCGTACGAAAATCCCTGTTGATTTACCTGTTTTTACAAGGAAATAAAATGTGAAAAAAATATTTCTACATACCATGGCCTTTCCCAGCCATTTAAATTTTTCTCTTACAGGTCTAACACTTCCGAAAAACAAATACAACACCCACCCGGAACAATATATAAAGCTAAACGAACCGTTCACTGGGCACTTATCCGTACGAAAATCCCTATTGATTTATCTGTTTTTACAAGGAAGTAAAATGTGAAAAAAATATTTCTACATCCCATGGCCTTTCCCAACCATTTAAATTTTTCTCTTACAGGTCTAACACTTCCGAAAAACCAATACAACGCCCACCCGGAACAATATATAAAGCTAAACAAACCGTTCACTGGGTAGTTACACGTACGAAAATCCCTATTGATTTACCTGTTTTTACAAGGAAATAAAATGTGAAAAAAATATTTCTACATCCCATGGCCTTTCCCAACCACTTAAATATTTCTCTTACAGGTCTAACACTTCCGAAAAACCAATACAACACCCACCCGGAACAATATATAAAGCTAAACGAACCGTTCAATGGACACTTATCCTTACGAAAATCCCTATTGATTTACCTGTATTTACACGGAAATAAAATGTGAAAAAAATATTTCTACATCCCATGGCCTTTCCCAACCATTTAAAATTTTCTCTTACAGGTCTAACACTTCGGAAAAACCAATACAACGCCTACTCGGAACAATATATAAAGCTAAACGAACCGTTCACTGGGCACTTATCCGTACGAAAATCCCTGTTGATTTACCTGTTTTTACAAGGAAATAAAATGTGAAAAAAATATTTCTACATACCATGGCCTTTCCCAACCATTAAAATTTTTCTCTTACAGGTCTAACACTTCCGAAAAACAAATACAACACCCACCCGGAACAATATATAAAGCTAAACGAACCGTTCACTGGGCACTTATCCGTACGAAAATCCCTATTGATTTACCTGTTTTTACAAGGAAATAAAATGTGAAAAAAATATTTCTACATCCAATGGCCTTTCCCAACCATTTAAATTTTTCTCTAACAGGTCTAACACTTCCGAAAAACCAATACAACGCCCACCCGGAACAATATATAAAGCTAAACGAACCGTTCACTGGGCACTTATCCGTACGAAAATCCCTATTGATTTACCTGTTTTTACAAGGAAATAAAATGTGAAAAAAATATTTCTACATCCCATGGCCTTTCCCAACCATTTAAATTTTTCTCTAACAGGTCTAACACTTCCGAAAAACCAATACAACGCCCACCCGGAACAATATATAAAGCTAAACGAACCGTTCACTGGGCACTTATCCGTACGAAAATCCCTATTGATTTACCTGTTTTTACAAGGAAATAAAATGTGAAAAAAATATTTCTACATCCCATGGCCTTTCCCAACCATTTAAATTTTTCTCTTACTAGTCTAACACTTCTGAAAAACCAATACAACGCCCACCCGGAACAATATATAAAGCTAAACGAACCGTCCACTGGGCACTTATCCGTACGAAAATCCCTATTGTTTTACCTGTTTTTACAAGGAAATAAAATGTGAAAAAAATATTTCTACATCCCATGGCCTTTCCCAACCGTTTAAATTTTTCTCTTACAGGTCTAACACTTCCGAAAAACCAA
Organism: Paroedura picta; assembly: GCF_049243985.1. Lineage (NCBI taxonomy): Eukaryota > Metazoa > Chordata > Lepidosauria > Squamata > Gekkonidae > Paroedura > Paroedura picta. The sequence goes on from NC_135372.1 coordinate 23,917,467, forward strand.
TACAACACCCACCTGGAACAATATATAAAGCTAAACGAACCGTTCAATGGACACTTATCCTTACGAAAATCCCTATTGATTTACCTGTATTTACACGGAAATAAAATGTGAAAAAAATATTTCTACATCCCATGGCCTTTCCCAACCATTTAAATTTTTCTCTTACAGGTCTAACACTTCTGAAAAACCAATACAACGCCTACTCGGAACAATATATAAAGCTAAACGAACCGTTCACTGGGCACTTATCCGTACGAAAATCCCTGTTGATTTACCTGTTTTTACAAGGAAATAAAATGTGAAAAAAATATTTCTACATACCATGGCCTTTCCCAACCATTTAAATTTTTCTCTTACAGGTCTAACACTTCCGAAAAACAAATACAACACCCACCCGGAACAATATATAAAGCTAAACGAACCGTTCACTGGGCACTTATCCGTACGAAAATCCCTATTGATTTACCTGTTTTTACAAGGAAGTAAAATGTGAAAAAAATATTTCTACATCCCATGGCCTTTCCCAACCATTTAAATTTTTCTCTTACAGGTCTAACACTTCCGAAAAACCAATACAACGCCCACCCGGAACAATATATAAAGCTAAACAAACCGTTCACTGGGTAGTTACACGTACGAAAATCCCTATTGATTTACCTGTTTTTACAAGGAAATAAAATGTGAAAAAAATATTTCTACATCACATGGCCTTTCCCAACCATTTAAATATTTCTCTTACAGGTCTAACACTTCCGAAAAACCAATACAACACCCACCTGGAACAATATATAAAGCTAAACGAACCGTTCAATGGACACTTATGCTTACGAAAATCCCTATTGATTTACCTGTATTTACACGGAAATAAATTGTGAAAAAAATATTTCTACATCCCATGGCCTTTCCCAACCATTTAAATTTTTCTCTAACAGGTCTAACACTTCCGAAAAACCAATACAACGCCCACCCGGAACAATATATAAAGCTAAACGAACCGTTCACTGGGCACTTATCCGTACGAAAATCCCTATTGATTTACCTGTTTTTACAAGGAAATAAAATGTGAAAAAAATATTTCTACATCCCATGGCCTTTCCCAACCATTTAAATTTTTCTCTTACTAGTCTAAAACTTCTGAAAAACCAATACAACGCCCACCCGGAACAATATATAAAGCTAAACGAACCGTCCACTGGGCACTTATCCGTACGAAAATCCCTATTGTTTTACCTGTTTTTACAAGGAAGTAAAATGTGAAAAAAATATTTCTACATCCCATGGCCTTTCCCAACCATTTAAATTTTTCTCTTACAGGTCTAACATTTCCGAAAAACCAATACAACGCCCACCCGGAACAATATATAAAGCTAAACGAAAAGTTCACTGGGCACTTATCCGTACGAAAATCCCTATTGATTTACCTGTTTTTACAAGGAAATAAAATGTGAAAAAAATATTTCTACATCCCATGGCCTTTCCCAACCATTTAAATTTTTCTCTTACTAGTCTAACACTTCTGAAAAACGAATACAACGCGCACCCGGAACAATATATAAAGCTAAACGAACCGTCCACTGGGCACTTATCCGTACGAAAATCCCTATTGTTTTACCTGTTTTTACAAGGAAATAAAATGTGAAAAAAATATTTCTACATCCCATGGCCTTTCCCAACCATTTAAATTTTTCTCTTACAGGTCTAACACTTCCGAAAAACCAATACAACACCCACCTGGAACAATATATAAAGCTAAACGAACCGTTCAATGGACACTTATCCTTACGAAAATCCCTATTGATTTACCTGTATTTACACGGAAATAAAATGTGAAAAAAATATTTCTACATCCCATGGCCTTTCCCAACCATTTAAATATTTCTCTTACAGGTCTAACACTTCCGAAAAACCAATACAACACCCACCTGGAACAATATATAAAGCTAAACGAACCGTTCAATGGACACTTATCCTTACGAAAATCCCTATTGATTTACCTGTATTTACACGGAAATAAAATGTGAAAAAAATATTTCTACATCCCATGGCCTTTCCCAACCATTTAAATATTTCTCTTACAGGTCTAACACTTCCGAAAAACCAATACAACACCCACCTAGAACAATATATAAAGCTAAACGAACCGTTCACTGGGCAGTTATCCGTACGAAAATCCCTGTTGATTTACCTGTTTTTACAAGGAAATAAAATGTGAAAAAAATATTTCTACATACCATGGCCTTTCCCAACCATTTAAATTTTTCTCTTACAGGTCTAACACTTCCGAAAAACAAATACATCACCCACCCGGAACAATATATAAAGCTAAACGAACCGTTCACTGGGCACTTATCCGTACGAAAATCCCTATTGATTTACCTGTTTTTACAAGGAAATAAAATGTGAAAAAAATATTTCTACATCCAATGGCCTTTCCCAACCATTTAAATTTTTCTCTAACAGGTCTAACACTTCCGTAAAACCAATACAACGCCCACCCGGAACAATATATAAAGCTAAACGAACCGTTCACTGGGCACTTATCCGTACGAAAATCCCTATTGATTTACCTGTTTTTACAAGGAAATAAAATGTGAAAAAAATATTTCTACATCCCATGGCCTTTCCCAACCATTTAAATTTTTCTCTTACTAGTCTAACACTTCTGAAAAACCAATACAACGCCCACCCGGAACAATATATAAAGCTAAACGAACCGTCCACTGGGCACTTATCCGTACGAAAATCCCTATTGTTTTACCTGTTTTTACAAGGAAATAAAATGTGAAAAAAATATTTCTACATCCCATGGCCTTTCCCAACCATTTAAATTTTTCTCTTACAGGTCTAACACTTCCGAAAAACCAATACAACACCCACCTGGAACAATATATAAAGCTAAACGAACCGTTCAATGGACACTTATCCTTACGAAAATCCCTATTGATTTACCTGTATTTACACGGAAATAAAATGTGAAAAAAATATTTCTACATCCCATGGCCTTTCCCAACCATTTAAATTTTTTTCTTACAGGTCTAACACTTCTGAAAAACCTATACAACGCCTACTCAGAACAATATATAAAGCTAAACGAACCGTTCACTGGGCACTTATCCGTACGAAAATCCCTGTTGATTTACCTGTTTTTACAAGGAAATAAAATGTGAAAAAAATATTTCTACATACCATGGCCTTTCCCAACCATTTAAATTTTTCTCTTACAGGTCTAACACTTCCGAAAAACAAATACAACACCCACCCGGAACAATATATAAAGCTAAACGAACCGTTCACTGGGCACTTATCCGTACGAAAATCCCTATTGATTTACCTGTTTTTACAAGGAAGTAAAATGTGAAAAAAATATTTCTACATCCCATGGCCTTTCCCAACCATTTAAATTTTTCTCTTACAGGTCTAACACTTCCGAAAAACCAATACAACGCCCACCCGGAACAATATATAAAGCTAAACGAACCGTCCACTGGGCACTTATCCGTACGAAAATCCCTATTGTTTTACCTGTTTTTACAAGGAAGTAAAATGTGAAAAAAATATTTCTACATCCCATGGCCTTTCCCAACCATTTAAATTTTTCTCTTACAGGTCTAACACTTCCGAAAAACCAATACAACGCCCACCCGGAACAATATATAAAGCTAAACGAACCGTTCACTGGGCACTTATCCGTACGAAAATCCCTATTGATTTACCTGTTTTTACAAGGAAATAAAATGTGAAAAAAATATTTCTACATCCCATGGCCTTTCCCAACCATTTAAATTTTTCTCTTACTAGTCTAACACTTCTGAAAAACCAATACAACGCGCACCCGGAACAATATATAAAGCTAAACGAACCGTCCACTGGGCACTTATCCGTACGAAAATCCCTATTGTTTTACCTGTTTTTACAAGGAAATAAAATGTGAAAAAAATATTTCTACATCCCATGGCCTTTCCCAACCATTTAAATTTTTCTCTTACAGGTCTAACACTTCCGAAAAACCAATACAACACCCACCTGGAACAATATATAAAGCTAAACGAACCGTTCAATGGACACTTATCCTTACGAAAATCCCTATTGATTTACCTGTATTTACACGGAAATAAAATGTGAAAAAAATATTTCTACATCCCATGGCCTTTCCCAACCATTTAAATATTTCTCTTACAGGTCTAACACTTCCGAAAAACCAATACAACACCCACCTGGAACAATATATAAAGCTAAACGAACCGTTCAATGGACACTTATCCTTACGAAAATCCCTATTGATTTACCTGTATTTACACGGAAATAAAATGTGAAAAAAATATTTCTACATCCCATGGCCTTTCCCAACCATTTAAATATTTCTCTTACAGGTCTAACACTTCCGAAAAACCAATACAACACCCACCTGGAACAATATATAAAGCTAAACGAACCGTTCACTGGGCAGTTATCCGTACGAAAATCCCTATTGATTTACCTGTTTTTACAAGGAAATAAAATGTGAAAAAAATATTTCTACATCCCATGGCCTTTCCCAACCATTTAAATTTTTCTCTTACAGGTCTAACACTTCCGAAAAACCAATACAACACCCACCTAGAACAATATATAAAGCTAAACGAACCGTTCAATGGACACTTATCCTTACGAAAATCCCTATTGATTTACCTGTATTTACACGGAAATAAATTGTGAAAAAAATATTTCTACATCCCATGGCCTTTCCCAACCATTTAAAATTTTCTCTTACAGGTCTAACACTTCGGAAAAACCAATACAACGCCTACCCGGAACAATATATAAAGCTAAACGTACCGTTCACTGGGCACTTATCCGTACGAAAATCCCTATTGATTTACCTGTTTTTACAAGGAAATAAAATGTGAAAAAAATATTTCTACATCCCATGGCCTTTCCCAACCATTTAAATTTTTGTCTTACATGTCTAACACTTGCGAAAAACCAATACAACGCCCACCCGGAACAATATATAAAGCTAAACAAACCGTTCACTGGGTAGTTACACCTACGAAAATCCCTATTGATTTACCTGTTTTTACAAGGAAATAAAATGTGAAAAAAATATTTCTACATCCCATGGCCTTTCCCAACCATTTAAATATTTCTCTTACAGGTCTAACACTTCCGAAAAACCAATACAACACCCACCTGGAACAATATATAAAACTAAACGAACCGTTCAATGGACACTTATCCTTACGAAAATCCCTATTGATTTACCTGTATTTACACGGAAATAAAATGTGAAAAAAATATTTCTACATCCCATGGCCTTTCCCAACCATTTAAAATTTTCTCTTACAGGTCTAACACTTCGGAAAAACCAATACAACGCCTACTCGGAACAATATATAAAGCTAAACGAACCGTTCACTGGGCACTTATCCGTACGAAAATCCCTGTTGATTTACCTGTTTTTACAAGGAAATAAAATGTGAAAAAAATATTTCTACATACCATGGCCTTTCCCAACCATTTAAATTTTTCTCTTACAGGTCTAACACTTCCGAAAAACAAATACAACACCCACCCGGAACAATATATAAAGCTAAACGAACCGTTCACTGGGCACTTATCCGTACGAAAATCCCTATTGATTTACCTGTTTTTACAAGGAAATAAAATGTGAAAAAAATATTTCTACATCCAATGGCCTTTCCCAACCATTTAAATTTTTCTCTAACAGGTCTAACACTTCCGAAAAACCAATACAACGCCCACCCGGAACAATATATAAAGCTAAACGAACCGTTCACTGGGCACTTATCCGTACGAAAATCCCTATTGATTTACCTGTTTTTACAAGGAAATAAAATGTGAAAAAAATATTTCTACATCCCATGGCCTTTCCCAACCATTTAAATTTTTCTCTTACAGGTCTAACACTTCCGAAAAACCAATACAACACCCACCTAGAACAATATATAAAGCTAAACGAACCGTTCAATGGACACTTATCCTTACGAAAATCCCTATTGATTTACCTGTATTTACACGGAAATAAAATGTGAAAAAAATATTTCTACATCCCATGGCCTTTCCCAACCATTTAAAATTTTCTCTTACAGGTCTAACACTTCGGAAAAACCAATACAACGCCTACCCGGAACAATATATAAAGCTAAACGTACCGTTCACTGGGCACTTATCCGTACGAAAATCCCTATTGATTTACCTGTTTTTACAAGGAAATAAAATGTGAAAAAAATATTTCTACATCCCATGGCCTTTCCCAACCATTTAAATTTTTGTCTTACATGTCTAACACTTCCGAAAAACCAATACAACGCCCACCCGGAACAATATATAAAGCTAAACGAACCGTTCACTGGGTAGTTACACGTACAAAAATCCCTATTGATTTACCTGTTTTTACAAGGAAATAAAATGTGAAAAAAATATTTCTACATCCCATGGCCTTTCCCAACCATTTAAATTTTTCTCTAACAGGTCTAACACTTCCGAAAAACCAATACAACTCCCACCCGGAACAATATATAAAGCTAAACGAACCGTTCACTGGGCACTTATCCGTACGAAAATCCCTATTGATTTACCTGTTTTTACAAGGAAATAAAATGTGAAAAAAATATTTCTACATCCCATGGCCTTTCCCAACCATTTAAATTTTTGTCTTACATGTCTAACACTTCCGAAAAACCAATACAACGCCCACCCGGAACAATATATAAAGCTAAACGAACCGTTCACTGGATACTTATGCGTACGAAAATCCCTATTGATTTACCAGTTTTTACAAGGAAATAAAATATGAAAAAAATATTTCTACGTCCCATGGCCTTTCCCAACCATTTAAATTTTTCTCTTACAGGTCTAACACTTCCGAAAAACCAATACAACGCCCACCCGGAACAATATATAAAGCTAAACGAACCGTTCACTGGGTACTTACACGTACGTAAATCCCTATTGATTTACCTGTTTTTACAAGGAAATAAAATGTGAAAAAAATATTTCTACATCCCATGGCCTTTCCCAACCATTTAAATTTTTGTCTTACATGTCTAACACTTCCGAAAAACCAATACAACGCCCACCCGGAACAATATATAAAGCTAAACGAACCGTTCACTGGGTACTTATGCGTACGAAAATCCCTATTGATATACCAGTTTTTACAAGGAAATAAAATATGAAAAAAATATTTCTACATCCCATGGCCTTTCCCAACCATTTAAATTTTTCTCTTACAGGTCTAACACTTCCGAAAAACCAATACAACGCCCACCCGGAACAATATATAAAGCTAAACGAACCGTTCACTGGGTACTTACACGTACGTAAATCCCTATTGATTTACCTGTTTTTACAAGGAAATAAAATGTGAAAAAAATATTTCTACATCCCATGGCCTTTCCCAACCATTTAAATTTTTCTCTTACAGGTCTAACACTTCCGAAAAACCAATACAACGCCCACCCGGAACAATATATAAAGCTAAACGAACCGTTCACTGGGCACTTATCTGTACGAAAATCCCTATTGATTTACCTGTTTTTACAAGGAAATAAAATGTGAAAAAAATATTTCTACATCCCATGGCCATTCCCAACCATTTAAAATTTTCTCTTACAGGTCTAACACTTCCGAAAAACCAATACAACGCCCACCCGGAACAATATATAAAGCTAAACGAACCGTTCACTGGGTACATATCTGTACGAAAATCTCTATTGATTTACCTGTTTTTACAAGGAAATAAAATGTGAAAAAAATATTTCTACATCCCATGGCCTTTCCCAACCATTTAAATTTTTCTCTTACAGGTCTAACACTTCCGAAAAACCAATACAACGCCCACCCGGAACAATATATGAAGCTAAACTAACCGTTTACTGGGTACTTACACGTACGAAAATCCCTATTGATTTACCTGTTTTTACAAGGAAATAAAATGTGAAAAAAATATTTCTACATCCCATGGCCTTTCCCAACCATTTAAATTTATCTCTAACAGGTCTAACACTTCCGAAAAACCAATACAACGCCCACCCGGAACAATATATAAAGCTAAACGAACCGTTCACTGGGCACTTATCCGTACAAAAATCCCTATTGTTTTACCTGTTTTTACAAGGAAATAAAATGTGAAAAAAATATTTCTACATCCCATGGCCTTTCCCAACCATTTAAATTTTTCTCTTACAGGTCTAACACTTCCGAAAAACCAATACAACACCCACCTGGAACAATATATAAAGCTAAACGAACCGTTCAATGGGCACTTATCCTTACGAAAATCCCTATTGATTTACCAGTTTTTACAAGGAAATAAAATGTGAAAAAAATATTTCTACATCCCATGGCCTTTCCCAACCATTTAAATTTTTCTCTTACAGGTCTAACACTTCTGAAAAACCAATACAACGCCCACCCGGAACAATATATAAAGCTAAACGAACCGTTCACTGGGTAGTTACACGTAAGAAAATCCCTATTGATTTACCTGTTTTTACAAGGAAATAAAATGTGAAAAAAATATTTCTACATCCCATGGCCTTTCCCAACCATTTAAATTTTTCTCTTACAGGTCTAACACTTCCGAAAAACCAATACAACGCCCACCCGGAACAATATATAAAGCTAAACGAACCGTTCACTGGGTAGTTACACGTAAGAAAATCCCTATTGATTAACCTGTTTTTACAAGGAAATAAAATGTGAAAAAAATATTTCTACATCCCATGGCCTTTCCCAACCATTTAAATTTTTCTCTTACAGGTCTAACACTTCCGAAAAACCAATACAACGCCCACCCGGAACAATATATAAAGCTAAACGAACCGTTCACTGGGCACTTATCTGTACGAAAATCCCTATTGATTTAGCTGTTTTTACAAGGAAATAAAATGTGAAAAAAAATATTTCTACATCCCATGGCCATTCCCAACCATTTAAATTTTTCTCTTACAGGTCTAACACTTCCGAAAAACCTATACAACGCTCACCCGGAACAATATATAAAGCTAAACGAACTGTTCACCGGGTACTTATCCGTAAGAAAATCCCTATTGATTTACCTGTTTTTACAAGGAAATAAAATGTGAAAAAAATATTTCTACATCCCATGGCCTTTCCCAACCATTTAAATTTATCTCTAACAGGTCTAACACTTCCGAAAAACCAATACAACGCCCACCCGGAACAATATATAAAGCTAAACGAACCGTTCACTGGGCACTTATCCGTACAAAAATCCCTATTGTTTTACCTGTTTTTACAAGGAAATAAAATGTGAAAAAAATATTTCTACATCCCATGGCCTTTCCCAACCATTTAAATTTTTCTCTTACAGGTCTAACACTTCCGAAAAACCAATACAACACCCACCTGGAACAATATATAAAGCTAAACGAACCGTTCAATGGGCACTTATCCTTACGAAAATCCCTATTGATTTACCAGTTTTTACAAGGAAATAAAATGTGAAAAAAATATTTCTACATCCCATGGCCTTTCCCAACCATTTAAATTTTTCTCTTACAGGTCTAACACTTCTGAAAAACCAATACAACGCCCACCCGGAACAATATATAAAGCTAAACGAACCGTTCACTGGGTAGTTACACGTAAGAAAATCCCTATTGATTTACCTGTTTTTACAAGGAAATAAAATGTGAAAAAAATATTTCTACATCCCATGGCCTTTCCCAACCATTTAAATTTTTCTCTTACAGGTCTAACACTTCCGAAAAACCAATACAACGCCCACCCGGAACAATATATAAAGCTAAACGAACCGTTCACTGGGTAGTTACACGTAAGAAAATCCCTATTGATTAACCTGTTTTTACAAGGAAATAAAATGTGAAAAAAATATTTCTACATCCCATGGCCTTTCCCAACCATTTAAATTTTTCTCTTACAGGTCTAACACTTCCGAAAAACCAATACAACGCCCACCCGGAACAATATATAAAGCTAAACGAACCGTTCACTGGGCACTTATCTGTACGAAAATCCCTATTGATTTAGCTGTTTTTACAAGGAAATAAAATGTGAAAAAAAATATTTCTACATCCCATGGCCATTCCCAACCATTTAAATTTTTCTCTTACAGGTCTAACACTTCCGAAAAACCTATACAACGCTCACCCGGAACAATATATAAAGCTAAACGAACTGTTCACCGGGTACTTATCCGTAAGAAAATCCCTATTGATTTACCTGTTTTTACAAGGAAATAAAATGTGGAAAAAATATTTCTACATCCCAATGGCCTTTCCCAACCATTTAAATTTTTCTCTTACAGGTCTAACACTTCCGAAAAACCAATACAACGCCCAACCATAACAATATATAAAGCTAAACGAACCGTTCACTGGGCACTTATCCGTACGAAAATCCCTATTGATTTACCTGTTTTTACAAGGAAATAAAATGTGAAAAAAATATTTCTACATCCAATGGCCTTTCCCAACCATTTAAATTTTTCTCTTACAGGTCTAACACTTCTGAGAAACCAATACAACGCCCACCCGGAACAATATATAAAGCTAGACGAACCGTTCACTGGGTACTTATCCGTACGAAAATCCCTATTGATTTACCTGTTTTTACAAGGAAATAAAATGTGAAAAAAATATTTCTACATCCCATGGCCTTTCCCAACCATTTAAATTTTTCTCTTACAGGTCTAACACTTCCGAAAAACCAATACAACGCCCACCTGGAACAATATATAAAGCTAAACGAACCGTTCACTGGGTACTTATCCGTACGAAAATCCCTATTGATTTACCTGTTTTTACAAGGAAATAAAATGTGAAAAAAATATTTCTACATCCCATGGCCTTTCCCAACCATTTAAATTTTTCTCTTACAGGTCTAACACTTCCGAAAAACCAATACAACGCCCACCCGGAACAATATATAAAGCTAAACGAACCGTTCACTGGGCACTTATCTGTACGAAAATCACTATTGATTTACCTGTTTTTACAAGGAAATAAAATGTGAAAAAAATATTTCTACATCCCATGGCCATTCCCAACCATTTAAAATTTTCTCTTACAGGTCTAACACTTCCGAAAAACCAATACAACGCCCACCCGGAACAATATATAAAGCTAAACGAACTGTTCACTGGGCACTTATCCGTACGAAAATCCCTATTGATTTACCTGTTTTTACAAGGAAATAAAATGTGAAAAAAATATTTCTACATCCAATGGTCTTTCCCAACCATTAAAATTTTTCTCTTACAGGTCTAATACTTCTGAGAAACCAATACAATGCGCACCCGGAACAATATATAAAGCTAAACGAACCATTCACTGGGTACTTATCCGTACGAAAATCCCTATTGATTTACATGTTTTTACAAGGAATTAAAATGTGAAAAAAATATTTCTACATCCCATGGCCTTTCCCAACCATTTAAATTTTTCTCTTACAGGTCTAACACTTCCGAAAAACCAATACAACGCCCACCCGGAACAATATATAAAGCTAAACGAACCGTTCACTGGGTACTTATCCGTACGAAAATCCCTATTGATTTACCTGTTTTTACAAGGAAATAAAATGTGAAAAAAATATTTCTACATCCCATGGCCTTTCCCAACCATTTAAATTTTCTCTTACAGGTCTAACACTTCCGAAAAACCAATACAACGCCCACCCGGAACAATATATAAAGCTAAACGAACCGTTCACTGGGCACTTATCTGTACGAAAATCCCTATTGATTTACCTGTTTTTACAAGGAAATAAAATGTGAAAAAAATATTTCTACACCCCATGGCCATTCCCAACCATTTAAATTTTTCTCTTACAGGTCTAACACTTCCGAAAAACCAATACAACGCCCACCCGGAACAATATATAAAACTAAACGAACCGTTCACTGGGCACTTATCTGTACGAAAATCCCTATTGATTTACCTGTTTTTACAAGGAAATAAAATGTGAAAAAAATTTTTCTACATCCCATGGCCTTTCCCAACCATTTAAATTTTTCTCTAACAGGTCTAACACTTCCGAAAAACCAATACAACGCCCACCCGGATCAATATATAAAGCTAAACGAACCGTTCACTGGGCACTTATCCGTACGAAAATCCCTATTGATTTACCTGTTTTTACAAGGAAATAAAATATGAAAAAAATATTTCTACATCCCATGGCCTTTCCCAACCATTTAAATTTTTCTCTTACAGGTCTAACACTTCTGAAAAACTAATACAACGCCCACCCGGAACAATATATATAGCTAAACGAACCGTTCACTGGGCACTTATCCGTACGAAAATCCCTATTGTTTTACCTGTTTTTACAAGGAAATAAAATGTGAAAAAAATATTTCTACATCCCATGGCCTTTCCCAACCATTTAAATTTTTCTCTTACAGGTCTAACACTTCCGAAAAACCAATACAACACCCACCTGGAACAATATATAAAGCTAAACGAACCGTTCACTGGGCACTTATCTGTACGAAAATCCCTATTGATTTACCTGTTTTTTCAAGGAAATAAAATGTGAAAAAAATATTTCTATATCCAATGGCCTTTCCCAACCATTTAAATTTTTCTCTTACAGGTCTAACACTTAGAGAAACCAATACAACGCCCACCCGGAACAATATATAAAGCTAAACGAACCGTTCACTGGGTACTTATCCGTACGAAAATCCCTATTGATTTACCTGTTTTTACAAGGAAATAAAATGTGAAAAAAATATTTCTACATCCCATGGCCTTTCCCAACCATTTAAATTTTTCTCTTACAGGTCTAACACTTCCGAAAAACCAATACAACGCCCACCCGGAACAATATATAAAGCTAAACGAACCGTTCACTGGGTACTTATCCGTACGAAAATCCCTATTGATTTACCTGTTTTTACAAGGAAATAAAATGTGAAAAAAATATTTCTACATCCCATGGCCATTCCCAACCATTTAAATTTTTCTCTTACAGGTCTAACACTTCCGAAAAACCAATACAACGCCCACCCGGAACAATATATAAAGCTAAACGAACCGTTCACTGGGCACTTATCTGTACGAAAATCCCTATTGATTTACCTGTTTTTACAAGGAAATAAAATGTGAAAAAAATATTTCTACATCCCATGGCCATTCCCAACCATTTAAAATTTTCTCTTACACGTCTAACACTTCCGAAAAACCAATACAACGCCCACCCGGAACAATATATAAAGCTAAACGAACTGTTCACTGGGTACTTATCCGTACGAAAATCCCTATTGATTTACCTGTTTTTACAAGGAAATAAAATGTGGAAAAAATATTTCTACATCCCATGGCATTTCCCAACCATTTAAATTTTTCTCTTACAGGTCTAACACTTCCGAAAAACGAATACAACGCCCACCCGGAACAATATATAAAGCTAAACGAACCGTTCACTGGGCACTTATCCGTACGAAAATCCCTATTGATTTACCTGTTTTTACAAGGAAATAAAATGTGAAAAAAATATTTCTACATCCAATGGCATTTCCCAACCATTTAAATTTTTCTCTTACAGGTCTAATACTTCTGAGAAACCAATATAAAGCGCACCCGGAACAATATATAAAGCTAAACGAACCATTCACTGGGTACTTATCCGTACGAAAATCCCTATTGATTTACCTGTTTTTACAAGGAATTAAAATGTGAAAAAAATATTTCTACATCCCATGGCCTTTCCCAACCATTTAAATTTGTCTCTTACAGGTCTAACACTTCCGAAAAACCAATACAACGCCCACCCGGAACAATATATAAAGCTAAACGAACCGTTTACTGGGTACTTACACGTACGAAAATCCCTATTGATTTACCTGTTTTTACAAGGAAATAAAATGTGGAAAAAATATTTCTACATCCCATGGCCTTTCCCAACCATTTCTATTTTTCTCTTACAGGTCTAACACTTCCGAAAAACCAATACAACGCACACCCGGAACAATATATAAAGCTTAACCAACCGTTCACTGGGCACTTATCTGTACGAAAATCCCTATTGATTTACCTGTTTTTACAAGGAAATAAAATGTGAAAAAAATATTTTTACATCCCATGGCCATTCCCAACCATTTAAATTTTTCTCTTACAGGTATAACACTTCGGAAAAACCAATACAACGCCTACCCGGAACAATATATAAAGCTAAACGAACCGTTCACTGGGCACTTATCCGTACGAAAATCCCCATTGATTTACCTGTTTTTACAAGGAAATAAAATGTGAAAAAAATATTTCTACATACCATGGCCTTTCCCAACCATTTAAATTTTTCTCTTACAGGTCTAACACTTCCGAAAAACCAATACAACACCCACCTGGAACAATATATAAAGCTAAACGAACCGTTCAATGGGCACTTATCCTTACGAAAATCCCTATTGATTTACCTGTTTTTACAAGGAAATAAAATGTGAAAAAAATATTTCTACATACCATGGCCTTTCCCAACCATTTAAATTTTTCTCTAACAGGTCTAACACTTCCGAAAAACCAATACAACGCCCACCCGGATCAATATATAAAGCTAAACGAACCGTTCACTGGGCACTTATCCGTACGAAAATCCCTAATGATTTACCTGTTTTTACAAGGAAATAAAATATGAAAAAAATATTTCTACATCCCATGGCCTTTCCCAACCATTTAAATTTTTCTCTTACAGGTCTAACACTTCTGAAAAACCAATACAACGCCCACCCGGAACAATATATATAGCTAAACGAACCGTTCACTGGGCACTTATCCGTACGAAAATCCCTATTGTTTTACCTGTTTTTACAAGGAAATAAAATGTGAAAAAAATATTTCTACATCCCATGGCCTTTCCCAACCATTTAAATTTTTCTCTTACAGGTCTAACACTTCCGAAAAACCAATACAACACCCACCTGGAACAATATATAAAGCTAAACGAACCGTTCAATGGGCACTTATCCTTACGAAAATCCCTTTTGATTTACCTGTATTTACAAGGAAATAAAATGTGAAAAAAATATTTCTACATCCCATGGCCTTTCCCAACCATTTATATTTTTCTCTTACAGGTCTAACACTTCCGAAAAACCAATACAACGCCCACCCGGAACAATATATAAAGCTAAACGAACCATTTACTGGGTACTTACACGTACGAAAATCCCTATTGATTTACCTGTTTTTACAAGGAAATAAAATGTGGAAAAAATATTTCTACATCCCATGGCCTTTCCCAACCATTTCAATTTTTCTCTTACAGGTCTAACACTTCCGAAAAACCAATACAACGCACACCCGGAACAATATATAAAGCTTAACCAACCGTTCACTGGGCACTTATCTGTACGAAAATCCCTATTGATTTACCTGTTTTTACAAGGAAATAAAATGTGAAAAAAATATTTTTACATCCCATGGCCATTCCCAACCATTTAAATTTTTCTCTTACAGGTATAACACTTCGGAAAAACCAATACAACGCCTACCCGGAACAATATATAAAGCTAAACGAACCGTTCACTGGGCACTTATCCGTACAAAAATCCCTATTGATTTACCTGTTTTTACAAGGAAATAAAATGTGAAAAAAATATTTCTACATACCATGGCCTTTCCCAACCATTTAAATTTTTCTCTTACAGGTCTAACACTTCTGAGAAACCGATACAATGCGCACCCGGAACAATATATCAAGCTAAACGAACCGTTCACTGGGTACTTATCCGTACGAAAATCCCTATTGATTTACCTGTTTTTACAAGGAATTAAAATGTGAAAAAAATATTTCTACATCCCATGGCCTTTCCCAACCATTTAAATTTTTCTCTTACAGGTCTAACACTTCCGAAAAACCAATACAACGCCCACCCGGAACAATATATAAAGCTAAACGAACCGTTCACTGGGTAGTTATCCGTACGAAAATCCCTATTGATTTACCTGTTTTTACAAGGAAATAAAATGTGAAAAAAATATTTCTACATCCCATGTCCTTTCCCAACCATTTAAATTTTCTCTTACAGGTCTAACACTTCCGAAAAACCAATACAACGCCCACCCGGAACAATATATAAAGCTAAACGAACCGTTCACTGGGCACTTATCTGTACGAAAATCCCTATTGATTTACCTGTTTTTTCAAGGAAATAAAATCTGAAAAAAATATTTCTATATCCAATGGCCTTTCCCAACCATTTAAATTTTTCTCTTACAGGTCTAACACTTAGAGAAACCAATACAACGCCCACCCGGAACAATATATAAAGCTAAACGAACCGTTCACTGGGTACTTATCCGTACGAAAATCCCTATTGATTTACCTGTTTTTACAAGGAAATAAAATGTGAAAAAAATATTTCTACATCCCATGGCCTTTCCCAACCATTTAAATTTTTCTCTTACAGGTCTAACACTTCCGAAAAACCAATACAACGCCCACCCGGAACAATATATAAAGCTAAACGAACCGTTCACTGGGTACTTATCCGTACGAAAATCCCTATTGATTTACCTGTTTTTACAAGGAAATAAAATGTGAAAAAAATATTTCTACATCCCATGGCCATTCCCAACCATTTAAATTTTTCTCTTACAGGTCTAACACTTCCGAAAAACCAATACAACGCCCACCCGGAACAATATATAAAGCTAAACGAACCGTTCACTGGGCACTTATCTGTACGAAAATCCCTATTGATTTACCTGTTTTTACAAGGAAATAAAATGTGAAAAAAATATTTCTACATCCCATGGCCATTCCCAACCATTTAAAATTTTCTCTTACACGTCTAATACTTCCGAAAAACCAATACAACGCCCACCCGGAACAATATATAAAGCTAAACGAACTGTTCACTGGGTACTTATCCGTACGAAAATCCCTATTGATTTACCTGTTTTTACAAGGAAATAAAATGTGGAAAAAATATTTCTACATCCCATGGCATTTCCCAACCATTTAAATTTTTCTCTTACAGGTCTAACACTTCCGAAAAACCAATACAACGCCCACCCGGAACAATATATAAAGCTAAACGAACCGTTCACTGGGCACTTATCCGTACGAAAATCCCTATTGATTTACCTGTTTTTACAAGGAAATAAAATGTGAAAAAAATATTTCTACATCCAATGGCATTTCCCAACCATTTAAATTTTTCTCTTACAGGTCTAATACTTCTGAGAAACGAATATAATGCGCACCCGGAACAATATATAAAGCTAAACGAACCATTCACTGGGTACTTATCCGTACGAAAATCCCTATTGATTTACCTGTTTTTACAAGGAATTAAAATGTGAAAAAAATATTTCTACATCCCATGGCCTTTCCCAACCATTTAAATTTGTCTCTTACAGGTCTAACACTTCCGAAAAACCAATACAACGCCCACCCGGAACAATATATAAAGCTAAACGAACCGTTTACTGGGTACTTACACGTACGAAAATCCCTATTGATTTACCTGTTTTTACAAGGAAATAAAATGTGGAAAAAATATTTCTACATCCCATGGCCTTTCCCAACCATTTCTATTTTTCTCTTACAGGTCTAACACTTCCGAAAAACCAATACAACGCACACCCGGAACAATATATAAAGCTTAACCAACCGTTCACTGGGCACTTATCTGTACGAAAATCCCTATTGATTTACCTGTTTTTACAAGGAAATAAAATGTGAAAAAAATATTTTTACATCCCATGGCCATTCCCAACCATTTAAATTTTTCTCTTACAGGTATAACACTTCGGAAAAACCAATACAACGCCTAACCGGAACAATATATAAAGCTAAACGAACCGTTCACTGGGCACTTATCCGTACGAAAATCCCCATTGATTTACCTGTTTTTACAAGGAAATAAAATGTGAAAAAAATATTTCTACATACCATGGCCTTTCCCAACCATTTAAATTTTTCTCTTACAGGTCTAACACTTCTGAGAAACCGATACAATGCGCACCCGGAACAATATATCAAGCTAAACGAACCGTTCACTGGGTACTTATCCGTACGAAAATCCCTATTGATTTACCTGTTTTTACAAGGAATTAAAATGTGAAAAAAATATTTCTACATCCCATGGCCTTTCCCAACCATTTAAATTTTTCTCTTACAGGTCTAACACTTCCGAAAAACCAATACAACGCCCACCCGGAACAATATATAAAGCTAAACGAACCGTTTACTGGGTACTTACACGTACGAAAATCCCTATTGATTTACCTGTTTTTACAAGGAAATAAAATGTGGAAAAAATATTTCTACATCCCATGGCCTTTCCCAACCATTTCTATTTTTCTCTTACAGGTCTAACACTTCCGAAAAACCAATACAACGCACACCCGGAACAATATATAAAGCTTAACCAACCGTTCACTGGGCACTTATCTGTACGAAAATCCCTATTGATTTACCTGTTTTTACAAGGAAATAAAATGTGAAAAAAATATTTTTACATCCCATGGCCATTCCCAACCATTTAAATTTTTCTCTTACAGGTATAACACTTCGGAAAAACCAATACAACGCCTACCCGGAACAATATATAAAGCTAAACGAACCGTTCACTGGGCACTTATCCGTACGAAAATCCCCATTGATTTACCTGTTTTTACAAGGAAATAAAATGTGAAAAAAATATTTCTACATACCATGGCCTTTCCCAACCATTTAAATTTTTCTCTTACAGGTCTAACACTTCTGAGAAACCGATACAATGCGCACCCGGAACAATATATCAAGCTAAACGAACCGTTCACTGGGTACTTATCCGTACGAAAATCCCTATTGATTTACCTGTTTTTACAAGGAATTAAAATGTGAAAAAAATATTTCTACATCCCATGGCCTTTCCCAACCATTTAAATTTTTCTCTTACAGGTCTAACACTTCCGAAAAACCAATACAACGCCCACCCGGAACAATATATAAAGCTAAACGAACCGTTCACTGGGTAGTTATCCGTACGAAAATCCCTATTGATTTACCTGTTTTTACAAGGAAATAAAATGTGAAAAAAATATTTCTACATCCCATGTCCTTTCCCAACCATTTAAATTTTCTCTTACAGGTCTAACACTTCCGAAGAACCAATACAACGCCCACCCGGAACAATATATAAAGCTAAACGAACCGTTCACTGGGCACTTATCTGTACGAAAATCCCTATTGATTTACCTGTTTTTACAAGGAAATAAAATGTGAAAAAAATATTTCTACATCCCATGGCCATTCCCAACCATTTATATTTTTCTCTTACAGGTCTAACACTTCCGAAAAACCAATACAACGCCCACCCGGAACAATATATAAAGCTAAACGAACCGTTCACTGGGCACTTATCTGTACGAAAATCCCTATTGATTTACCTGTTTTTACAAGGAAATAAAATGTGAAAAAAATATTTCTACATCCCATGGCCTTTCCCAACCATTTAAATTTTCTCTTACAGGTCTAACACTTCCGAAAAACCAATACAACGCCCACCCGGAACAATATATAAAGCTAAACGAACCGTTCACTGGGCACTTATCTGTACGAAAATCCCTATTGATTTACCTGTTTTTACAAGGAAATAAAATGTGAAAAAAATATTTCTACATCCCATGGCCATTCCCAACCATTTAAATTTTTCTCTTACAGGTCTAACACTTCCGAAAAACCAATACAACGCCCACCCGGAACAATATATAAAACTAAACGAACCGTTCACTGGGTACTTACGCGTACGAAAATCCCTATTGATTTACCTGTTTTTACAAGGAAATAAAATGTGAAAAAAATATTTCTACATCCCATGGCCTTTCCCAACCATTTAAATTTTTCTCTAACAGGTCTAACACTTCCGAAAAACCAATACAACGCCCACCCGGATCAATATATAAAGCTAAACGAACCGTTCACTGGGCACTTATCCGTACGAAAATCCCTATTGATTTACCTGTTTTTACAAGGAAATAAAATATGAAAAAAATATTTCTAGATCCCATGGCCTTTCCCAACCATTTAAATTTTTCTCTTACAGGTCTAACACTTCTGAAAAACCAATACAACGCCCACCCGGAACAATATATAAAGCTAAACGAACCGTTCACTGGGCACTTATCCGTACGAAAATCCCTATTGTTTTACCTGTTTTTACAAGGAAATAAAATGTGAAAAAAATATTTCTACATCCCATGGCCTTTCCCAACCATTTAAATTTTTCTCTTACAGGTCTAACACTTCCGAAAAACCAATACAACACCCACCTGGAACAATATATAAAGCTAAACGAACCGTTCAATGGGCACTTATCCTTACGAAAATCCCTATTGATTTACCTGTTTTTACAAGGAAATAAAATGTGGAAAAAATATTTCTACATCCCATGGCCTTTCCCAACCATTTAAATTTTTCTCTTACAGGTCTAACACTTCCGAAAAACCAATACAACGCACACCCGGAACAATATATAAAGCTAAACCGACCGTTCACTGGGTACTTATCTGTACGATAATCCCTATTGATTTACCTGTTTTTACAAGGAAATGAAATGTGAAAAAAATATTTCTACAACCCATGGCCATTCCCAACCATTTAAATTTTTCTCTTACAGGTCTAACACTTCCGAAAAACCAATACAACGCCCACTCGGAACAATATATAAAGCTAAACGAACCGTTCACTGGGTAGTTACACGTACGAAAATCCCTATTGATTTACCTGTTTTTACAAGGAAATAAAATGTGAAAAATATATTTCTACATCCCATGGCCTTTCCCAACCATTTTAATTTTTCTCTTACAGGCCTAACACTTCCGAAAAACCAATACAACACCCACCTGGAACAATATATAAAGCTAAACGAACCGTTCAATGGGCACTTATCCTTACGAAAATCCCTATAGATTTACCTGTTTTTACAAGGAAATAAAATGTGAAAAAAATATTTCTGCATCCCATGGCCTTTCCCAACCATTTAAATTTTTCTCTTACAGGTCTAACACTTCCGAAAAACCAATACAACGCCCACCCGGAACAATATATAAAGCTAAACGAACTGTTCACTGGGCACTTATCCGTACGAAAATCCCTATTGATTTACCTGTTTTTACAAGGAAATAAAATGTGAAAAAAATATTTCTACATCCCATGGCCTTTCCCAACCATTTAAATTTTTGTCTTACATGTCTAACACTTCCGAAAAACCAATACAACGCCCACCCGTAACAATATATAAAGCTAAACGAACCGTTCACTGGGCACTTATCTGTACGAAAATCCCTATTGATTTACCTGTTTTTACAAGGAAATAAAATGTGAAAAAAATATTTCTACATCCCATGGCCTTTCCCAACCATTTAAATTTTTCTCTAACAGGTCTAACACTCCCGAAAAACCAATACAACGCCCACCCGGAACAATATATAAAGCTAAACGAACCGTTCACTGGGTACTTACGCGTACGAAAATCCCTATTGATTTACCTGTTTTTACAAGGAAATAAAATATGAAAAAAATATTTCTACATCCCATGGCCTTTCCCAACCATTTAAATTTTTCTCTTACAGGTCTAACACTTCAGAAAAACCTATACAACGCTCACCCGGAACAATATATAAAGCTAAACGAACCGTTCACTGGGCACTTATCCGTACGAAAATCCCTATTGTTTTACCTGATTTTACAAGGAAATAAAATGTGAAAAAAATATTTCTACATCCCATGGCCTTTCCCATACATTTAAATTTTTCTCTTACAGGTCTAACACTTCCGAAAAACCAATACAACACCCACCTGGAACAATATATAAAGCTAAACGAACCGTTCAATGGGCACTTATCCTTACAAAAATCCCTATTGATTTACCTGTTTTTACAAGGAAATAAAATGTGAAAAAAATATTTCTACATCCCATGGCCTTTCCCAACCATTTAAATTTTTCTCTTACAGGTCTAACACTTCCGAAAAACCAATACAACGCGCACCCGGAACATTATATAAAGCTAAACGAACCCTTTACTGGGTACTTACATGTACGAAAATCCCTATTGATTTACCTGTTTTTACAAGGAAATAAAATGTGGAAAAAATATTTCTACATCCCATGGCATTTCCCAACCATTGAAATTTTTGTCTTACATGTCTAACACTTCCGAAAAACCAATACAACGCCCACCCGGAAATATATATAAAGCTAAACGAACCGTTCACTGGGTACTTATGCGTACGAAAATCCCTATTGATTTACCTGTTTTTACAAGGAAATAAAATGTGAAAAAAATATTTCTACATCCCATGGCCTTTCCCAACCATTTAAATTTTTCTCTTACAGGTCTAACACTTCCGAAAAACCAATACAACGCCCACCCGGAACAATATATAAAGTTAAACGAACCGTTCACTGGGCACTTATCTGTACGAAAATCCCTATTGATTTACCTGTTTTTACAAGGAAATAAAATGTGAAAAAAATATTTCTAAATCCCATGGCCATTCCCAACCATTTAAATTTTTTTCATACAAGTCTAACACTTCCGAAAAACCAATACAACGCCCACCCGGAACAATATATAAAGCTAAACGAACCGTTCACTGGGCACTTATCTGTACGAAAATCCCTATTGATTTACCTGTTTTTACAAGGAAATAAAATGTGAAAAAATATTTCTACATCCCATGGCCTTTCCCAACCATTTAAATTTTTCTCTAACAGGTCTAACACTTCCGAAAAACCAATACAACGCCCACCCGGAACAATATATAAAGCTAAACGAACCGTTCACTGGGCACTTATCCGTACGAAAATCCCTATTGATTTACCTGTTTTTACAAGGAAATAAAATGTGAAAAAATTATTTCTACATCCCATGGCCTTTCCCAACCATTTAAATTTTTGTCTTACATGTCTAACACTTCCGAAAAACCAATACAACGCCCACCCGGAACAATATATAAAGCTAAACGAACCGTTCAATGGGCACTTATCTTTACGAAAATCCCTATTGATTTACCTGTTTTTACAAGGAAATAAAATGTGGAAAAAATATTTCTACATCCCATGGCCTTTCCCAACCATTTAAATTTTTCTCTTACAGGTCTAACACTTCCGAAAAACCAATACAACGCCCACCCGGAACAATATATAAAGCTAAACGAACCGTTCACTGGATACTTATCTGTACGAAAATCCCTATTGATTTACCTGTTTTTACAAGGAAATAAAATGTGAAAAAAATATTTCTACATCCCATGGCCTTTCCCATACATTTAAATTTTTCTCATACAAGTCTAACACTTCCGAAAAACCAATACAACGCCCACCCGGAACAATATATAAAGCTAAACGAACCGTTCACTGGGCACTTATCTGTACGAAAATCCCTATTGATTTACCTGTTTTTACAAGGAAATAAAATGTGGAAAAAATATTTCTACATCCCATGGCCTTTCCCAACCATTTAAATTTTTCTCTTACAGGTCTAACACTTCCGAAAAACCAATACAACGCCCACCCGGAACAATATATAAAGTTAAACGAACCGTTCACTGGGCACTTATATGTACGAAAATCCCTATTGATTTACCTGTTTTTACAAGGAAACAAAATGTGAAAAAAATATTTCTAAATCCCATGGCCATTCCCAACCATTTAAATTTTTCTCATACAAGTCTAACACTTCCGAAAAACCAATACAACGCCCACCCGGAACAATATATAAAGCTAAACGAACCGTTCACTGGGCACTTATCTGTACGAAAATCCCTATTGATTTACCTGTTTTTACAAGGAAATAAAATGTGAAAAAAATATTTCTACATCCCATGGCCTTTCCCAACCATTTAAATTTTTCTCTAACAGGTCTAACACTTCCGAAAAACCAATACAACGCCCACCCAGAACAATATATAAAGCTAAACGAACCGTTCACTGGGCACTTATCCGTACGAAAATCCCTATTGATTTACCTGTTTTTACAAGGAAATAAAATGTGAAAAAATTATTTCTACATCCCATGGCCTTTCCCAACCATTTAAATTTTTGTCTTACATGTCTAACACTTCCGAAAAACCAATACAACGCCCACCCGGAACAATATATAAAGCTAAACGAACCGTTCAATGGGCACTTATCTTTACGAAAATCCCTATTGATTTACCTGTTTTTACAAGGAAATAAAATGTGGAAAAAATATTTCTACATCCCATGGCCTTTCCCAACCATTTAAATTTTTCTCTTACAGGTCTAACACTTCCGAAAAACCAATACAACGCCCACCCGGAACAATATATAAAGCTAAACGAACCGTTCACTGGATACTTATCCGTACGAAAATCCCTATTGATTTACCTGTTTTTACAAGGAAATAAAATGTGAAAAAAATATTTCTACATCCCATGGCCTTTCCCAACCATTTAAATTTTTCTCTTACAGGTCTAACACTTCCGAAAAACCAATACAACGCCCACCCGGAACAATATATAAAGTTAAACGAACCGTTCACTGGGCACTTATCTGTACGAAAATCCCTATTGATTTACCTGTTTTTACAAGGAAATAAAATGTGAAAAAAATATTTCTACATCCCATGGCCTTTCCCAACCATTTAAATTTTTCTCTTACAGGTCTAACACTTCCGAAAAACCAATACAACGCCCACCCGGAACAATATATAAAGCTAAACGAACCGTTCACTGGGCACTTATCCGTACGAAAATCCCTATTGATTTACCTGTTTTTACAAGGAAATAAAATGTGAAAAAAATATTTCTACATCCCATGGCCTTTCGCAACCATTTAAATTTTTGTCTTACATGTCTAACACTTCCGAAAAACCAATACAACGCCCACCCGGAAATATATATAAAGCTAAACGAACCGTTCACTGGGTACTTATGCGTACGAAAATCCCTATTGATTTACCTGTTTTTACAAGGAAATAAAATATGAAAAAAATATTTCTACGTCCCATGGCCTTTCCCAAGCATTTAAATTTTTCTCTTACAGGTCTAACACTTCTGAAAAACCAATACAACGCCCACCCGGAACAATATATAAAGCTAAACGAACCGTTCACTGGGCACTTATCCGTACGAAAATCCCTATTGATTTACCTGTTTTTACAAGGAAATAAAATGTGAAAAAAATATTTCTACATCCCATGGCTTTTCCCAACCATTTAAATTTTTGTCTTACATGTCTAACACTTCCGAAAAACCAATACAACGCCCACCCGGAACAATATATAAATCTAAACGAACCGTTCACTGGGTACTTACACGTACGAAAATCCCTATTGATTTACCTGTTTTTACAAGGAAATAAAATATGAAAAAAATATTTCTACATCCCATGGCCTTTCCCAACCATTTAAATTTTTCTCTTACAGGTCTAACACTTCTGAAAAACCAATACAACGCCCACCCGGAACAATATATAAAGCTAAACTAACCGTTCACTGGGCACTTATCCGTACGAAAATCCCTATTGTTTTACCTGTTTTTACAAGGAAATAAAATGTGAAAAAAATATTTCTACATCCCATGGCCTTTCCCAACCATTTAAATTTTTCTCTTACAGGTCTAACACTTCCGAAAAACCAATACAACGCCCACCTGGAACAATATATAAAGCTAAACGAACCGTTCAATGGGCACTTATCCTTACAAAAATCCCTATTGATTTACCTGTTTTTACAAGGAAATAAAATGTGAAAAAAATATTTCTACATCCCATGGCCTTTCCCAACCATTTAAATTTTTCTCTTACAGGTCTAACACTTCCGAAAAACCAATACAACGCCCACCCGGAACAATATATAAAGCTAAACGAACCCTTTACTGGGTACTTACACGTACGAAAATCCCTATTGATTTACCTGTTTTTACAAGGAAATAAAATGTGAAAAAAATATTTCTACATCCCATGGCCTTTCCCAACCATTTAAATTTTTCTCTTACAGGTCTAACACTTCCGAAAAACCAATACAACGCCCACCCGGAACAATATATAAAGCTAAACGAACCGTTCACTGGGCACTTATCTGTACGAAAATCCCTATTGATTTACCTTTTTTTTACAAGGAAATAAAATGTGAAAAAATATTTCTACATCCCATGGCCATTCCCAACGATTTAAATTTTTCTCTTACAGGTCTAACACTTCCGAAAAACCAATACAACGCCCACCTGGAACAATATATAAAGCTAAACGAACCGTTCACTGGGTAGTTACACGTACGAAAATCC
Organism: Paroedura picta; assembly: GCF_049243985.1. Classification (NCBI taxonomy): domain Eukaryota; kingdom Metazoa; phylum Chordata; class Lepidosauria; order Squamata; family Gekkonidae; genus Paroedura; species Paroedura picta. Next base: position 23,943,702 of record NC_135372.1, read on the forward strand.
CTATTGATTTACCTGTTTTTACAAGGAAATAAAATGTGGAAAAAATATTTCTACATCCCATGGCCTTTCCCAACCATTTAAATTTTTCTCTTACAGGTCTAACACTTCCGAAAAACCAATACAACGCCCACCCGGAACAATATATAAAGCTAAACGAACCCTTTACTGGGTACTTACACGTACGAAAATCCCTATTGATTTACCTGTTTTTACAAGGAAATAAAATGTGAAAAAAATATTTCTACATCCCATGGCCTTTCCCAACCATTTAAATTTTTCTCTTACAGGTCTAACACTTCCGAAAAACCAATACAACGCCCACCCGGAACAATATATAAAGCTAAACGAACCGTTCACTGGGCACTTATCTGTACGAAAATCCCTATTGATTTACCTTTTTTTTACAAGGAAATAAAATGTGAAAAAATATTTCTACATCCCATGGCCATTCCCAACGATTTAAATTTTTCTCTTACAGGTCTAACACTTCCGAAAAACCAATACAACGCCCACCTGGAACAATATATAAAGCTAAACGAACCGTTCACTGGGTAGTTACACGTACGAAAATCCCTATTGATTTACCTGTTTTTACAAGGAAATAAAATGTGGAAAAAATATTTCTACATCCCATGGCCTTTCCCAACCATTTAAATTTTTCTCTTACAGGTCTAACACTTCTGAGAAACCAATACAACGCCCACGCGGTACAATATATAAAGCTAAACGAACCGTTCACTGGGCACTTATCTGTACGAAAATCCCTATTGATTTACCTGTTTTTACAAGGAAATAAAATGTGAAAAAAATATTTCTACATCCCATGGCCATTCCCAACCATTTAAATTTTTCTCTTACAGGTCTAACACTTCCGAAAAACCAATACAACGCCCACCCGGAACAATATATAAAGCTAAACGAACCGTTCACTGGGTAGTTACACGTACGAAAATCCCTATTGATTTACCTGTTTTTACAAGGAAATAAAATGTGAAAAAAATATTTCTACATCCCATGGCCTTTCCCAACCATTTAAATTTTTCTCTTACAGGTCTAACACTTCCGAAAAACCAATACAACGCCCACCCGGAACAATATATAAAGCTAAACGAACCGTTCACTGGGCACTTATCCGTACGAAAATCCCTATTGATTTACCTGTTTTTACAAGGAAATAAAATGTGAAAAAAATATTTCTACATCCAATGGCCTTTCCCAACCATTTAAATTTTTCTCTTACAGGTCTAACACTTCCGAGAAACCAATACAACGCCCACCCGGAACAATATATAAAGCTAAACGAACCGTTCACTGGGCACTTATCCGTACGAAAATCCCTATTGATTTACCTGTTTTTACAAGGAAATAAAATGTGAAAAAAATATTTCTACATCCCATGGCCTTTCTCAACCATTTAAATTTTTGTCTTACATGTCTAACACTACTGAAAAACCAATACAACGCCCACCCGGAACAATATATAAAGCTAAACGAACCGTTCACTGGGTACTTATGCGTACGAAATCCCTATTGATTTACCTGTTTTTACAAGGAAATAAAATATGAAAAAAATATTTCTACATCCCATGGCCTTTCCCAACCATTTAAATTTTTCTCTTACAGGTCTAACACTTCTGAAAAACCAATACAACGCCCACCCGGAACAATATATAAAGCTAAACGAACCGTTCACTGGGCACTTATCCGTACAAAAAACCCTATTGTTTTACCTGTTTTTACAAGGAAATAAAATGTGAAAAAAATATTTCTACATCCCATGGCCTTTCCCAACCATTTAAATTTTTCTCTTACAGTTCTAACACTTCCGAAAAACCAATACAACATCCACCTAGAACAATATATAAAGCTAAACGAACCGTTCAATGGACACTTATCCTTACGAAAATCCCTATTGATTTACCTGTTTTTACAAGGGAATAAAATGTGAAAAAAATATTTCTACATCCCATGGCCTTTCCCAACCATTTAAATTTTTCTCTTACAGGTCTAACACTTCCGAAAAACCAATACAACGCCAACCCGGAACAATATATAAAGCTAAACGAACCGTTTACTGGGGACTTACACGTACGAAAATCCCTATTGATTTACGTGTTTTTACAAGGAAATAAAATGTGAAAAAAATATTTCTACATCCCATGGCCTTTCCCAACCATTTAAATTTTTCTCTTACAGGTCTAACACTTCCGAAAAACCAATACAACGCCCACCCGGAACAATATATAAAGCTAAACGAACCGTTCACTGGGCACTTATCTGTACGAAAATCCCTATTGATTTACCTTTTTTATACAAGGAAATAAAATGTGAAAAAATATTTCTACATCCCATGGCCATTCCCCACGATTTAAACTTTTCTCTTACAGGTCTAACACTTCCGAAAAACCAATACAACGCCCACCCGGAACAATATATAAAGCTAAACGAACCGTTCACTGGGTAGTTACACGTACGAAAATCCCTATTGATTTACCTGTTTTTACAAGGAAATAAAATGTGAAAAAATATTTCTACATCCCATGGCCATTCCCAACCATTTAAATTTTTCTCTTACAGGCCTACCACTTCCGAAAAACCAATACAACGCCCACCCAGAACAATATATAAAGCTAAACGAACCGTTCACTGGGCACTTATCCGTACGAAAATCCCTATTGATTTACCTGTTTTTACAAGGAAATAAAATGTGAAAAAAATATTTCTACATCCCATGGCCTTTCTCAACCATTTAAATTTTTGTCTTACATGTCTAACACTACTGAAAAACCAATACAACGCCCACCCGGAACAATATATAAAGCTAAACGAACCGTTCACTGGGTACTTATGCGTACGAAATCCCTATTGATTTACCTGTTTTTACAAGGAAATAAAATATGAAAAAAATATTTCTACATCCCATGGCCTTTCCCAACCATTTAAATTTTTCTCTTACAGGTCTAACACTTCCGAAAAACCAATACAACGCCCACCCGGAACAATATATAAAGCTAAACGAACCGTTCACTGGGTACTTATCCGTACAAAAAACCCTATTGATTTACCTGTTTTTACAAGGAAGTAAAATGTGAAAAAATGTCTGCCATAGAAAGGGGAGGAGTCAGCTACAAAATGGGTTCCATGAAAAGGGGAGTAGTCAGCTACAAAATGGCTGCCATGAGAAGGGGAGAAGTCAGGTACAAAATGACTGCCAAAGAAAGGGGAGGAGTCAACTAAGTCAGCTACAAAATGGCGGCTATGAGTCATCTGCAATATGGCTGCTCTGAGAAGAAGAGGAGTCAGCTACAAAATGGCTGCCATAAGAAGGGTAGGTGTCAGCTACAAAATGGCTGCCATTAGAAGGGTAGGAGCCAGCTACAAAATGGCTGCCATGAGAAGGGGAGGGGTCAGCTACAAAATGGCTGCCATGAGAAGGGGTGGAGTCAGCTACAAAATGGCTGCCCAGGGAAGGGGAGGAGTCAGCTACAAAATGGCTGCTATAGGAAGGGGAGGAGTCAGCTACAAAATGGCTGCCATAAGAAGGGTAGGAGTCAGCTACAAAATGGCTGCAATAGGAAGGGAAGGAGTCAGCTCCAAAATGGCTGCCTAGGGAAGGGGAGGATTCAACTAAGTCATCTAAAAATAGCTGCCATGATAAAGAGAGGAGTCAACTACAAAATGGCTGCCATAGAAAGGGGAGGAGTCAGATACAGAATGCCTGCTATGAAAAGAGGTGGAGTCAGCTACAAAATGGCTGCCATGAGAAGGGGAGGAGTCAGCTACAAAATGGCTACCATAAAAAGGGGAGGAGTAAGCTACAAAATGGATGCCATGAGAAAGGGAGGAGTCAGTTACAACATGGCTGCCATGACAAAGGGGGGAGTCAGCTACAAAATGGCTGCCTAGGGAAGGGGAGGAGTCAGCTTCAAAAAGGCTGCCCAGGGGAAGGGGAGGAGTCAGCTACAAAATGGCTACCATGAGAAGTGGTGGAGTCTCATAGAAAATGGCTGCCATAGGAAGGGGAGGAATCAGGTACAAAATGTCTGCCAATTTTAGGGTAGGAGTCAGCTACAAAATAGTCGCCATGTGTCAGCTACAAAATGTCTGCCATAGAAAGGGAAGGCGTCAGCTACAAAATGGCTTGCTAGTGAAGGGGAGTAGTCAGCTACAAAATGGATGCCATGAGAAAGGGAGGAGTGAGTTAAAAAATGGCTGCCATAAGAAGGGTAGGAGTCAGCTACAAAATGGTTGCCTAATGAATGGGAGGAGTCAGCTACAATATGGCTGCTATGAGAAGGGGAGGAGTCAGCTACAAAATGGCTACCATACAAAGGGGAGGAGTCAGCTACAAGATGGCTGCCTAGGGAAGGGGAGGAATCAGCTACAAAATGGCTGCCATTAGAAGGGGAGGAGTCAGCTACAAAATGACTGCCATAGAAAGGGGAGGAGTCAGCTACAAAATGACTGTCAAAGAAAGGGGAGGAGTCAACTAAGTTAGCTACAAAATGGCTGCCATGAGGCATCTGCAGTATGGCTGCTATGAGATATAGAGGAGTCAGCTACAAAATGGCTGCCATGAGAAGGGTAGGAGTCAGCTACAAAATGGCTGCCATGAGAAGGGTAAGAGTCAGCTACAAAATGGCTGCCATGAGAAGGGTAGGAGTCAACAACAAAATGGCTGCCATGAGAAGGGTAGGAGACAGCTACAAAATGGCTGCCATGAGAAAGTTAGGAGTCAGCTACAAAATGGTTCCCTAATGAATGGGAGGAGTCAGCTTCAAAATGGATGCCATGAGAAAGGGGAGGAGTCAGCTATAAAATGGCTGCCTACGAAAGGGGAGGAGTCAGATTCAAAAAGGCTGTCTAAGGAAGGGGAGGAGTCAGGTACATAATGGCTGCCATGAGAAGGGGTGGAGTCTCATACAAAATGGCTGCCATAGGAAGGGGAGGAATCAGGTACAAAATATCTGCCAATTGTAGGGTAGGTGTCAGCTACAAAATAGTTGCCATGTGTCAGCTACAAAATGACTGCCATAGAAAGGGGAGGAGTCAGCTACAAAATGACTGCCAAAAAGGGGAGGAGTCAACTAAGTCAGCTACAAAATGGCTGCCATGGGTCATCTGCATTATGGCTGCTATGAGAAGAAGAGGAGTCAGCTACAAAATGGCTGCCATGAGAAGGGTAGGAGTCAGCTACAAAATGGCTGCCATGGGTCATCTGCAATATGGCTGCTCTGAGAAGAAGAGGATTCAGCTACAAAATGGCTGCCCTGAGAAAGGGAGGATGCAACTACAAAATGGCTGCAATACAAAGGGGAGGAGTCAGATACAAGATGACTGCCATGAGAAGGGGAGGAGTCAGCTACAATATGGCTGCCATACAAAGGGGAGGAGTCAGATACGAAATGGTTGTCTAATGAATGGGAGGAGTCAGCTGCAAAATGGATGCCATGAGAAAGGGAGGAGTCAGTTATAACATGGCTGCCATGAGAAGGGGAGGGGTCAGATACAAAATGGCTGCCTAGGGAAGGGGAGGAGTCAGCTACAAAATGGCTGGCATAGGAGGGGGAGGAATCAGGTACAAAATGTCTGCCAATTGTAGGGTAGGAGTCAGCTACAAAATAGTTGCCATGTGTCAGCTACAAAATGTCTGCCATAGAAAGGGTAGGAGTCTGATATGCTGGCTGCTATGAGAAGAGGAGGAGTCAGCGAAAAATGGGTGCCATGAGAAGGGGAGGAGTCAGCTACAAAATGATTACCTAATGAAGGGGAGGAGTCAGCTACAAAATGACTGCCATGAGAAGGGGCGGAATCTCATACAAAATGGCTGCCATAGGAAGGGGAGGAATCAGGTACAAAATGTCTGCCAATTGAAAGGTAGGAATCAGCTACAAAATAGTTGCAATGTGTCAGCTACAAAATGTCTGCTATAGAAAGGGGAGGAGTCAGCTACAAAATGGCTTCCATGAGAAGGGGAGGAGTCAGCTACAAAATGGCTACCATGAAAAGGGGATGAGTCAACTACAAAATGGCTGCCTAGGGTAGGGGAGGAGTCAGGTACAAAAAGGCTGCCTAGGGAAGGGGAGGACTCAGCTACAAAATGGTTGCCATGAGAAGGGTATGAGTCAGCTACAAAATGGCTGCCATGAGAAGTGGTGGTATATCATACAAAATGGCTGCTATAGGAAGGGGAGGAGTCAGCTCCAAAATGTTTGACTAGGGTAGGGGGGAGTCAACTAAGTCAGCTAAAATTGGCTGCCATGATAAGAGGCGGAGTCAACTACAAAATGGCTGCCATACCAAGGGGAGGAGTCTGATACAAAATGCCTGCTATGAGAAGAGGAGGAGTCAGCTACAAAATGGGTGCCATGAGAAGGGTAGGAGCCAGCTACAAAATGGCTGCCATGAGAAGGGGAGGAGTCAGCTACAAAATGGCTGCCATGAGAAGGGGAGGAGTCAGCTTCAAAATGGCTGTCTAGTGAAGGTGACTAGTCAGCTACAAAATGGCTGCCATGAGAAGGGTAGGAGTCAGCTAAAAAATGGCTGCCATGAGAAGGGGTGGAGTCTCATACAACAAGGGTGCCATAGGAAGGGGAGGGTTCAGCTCAAAAATGGCTGACTAGGGAAGGGGAGGAGTCAACCAAGTGGGCTAAAATTGACTGCCATGATAAAATGGCTGCCATACCAAGGGGAGGAGTCTGAGACAAAATGCCTGCTATGAGAAGAGGAGGAATCAGCTACAAAATGGGTGCCATGAAAAGGGGAGGAATCAGCTAAAAAATGGCTGCCATACAAAGGGCACGGTTCAGCTTCAAATTGATTGCCTAATGAAGGGGAGGAGTCAGCTACAAAATTGATGCCATGAGAAAGAGAGGAGTCAGTTACAACATGGCTGCCATGAGAAGGGGAGGATTCAGCTACAAAATGACTGCCTAGGGAAGGGGAGGAGTCAGCTACAAAATTGCCATGAGAAGGGGAGGATTCAGCCATAAAATGACTGCCATTGAAAGGGGAGGAGTCAGCAACTAAATGGCTACCATACAAAGGGGAGGAGTCAGCTACAAGATGGCTGCCTAGGGAAGGGGAGGAGTCAGCTACAAAATGGCTGACATTAGAAGGGGAGGAGTCAGCTACAAAATGACTGCCATAGAAAGGGGAGGAGTCAGCTACAAAATGACTGCCCAAGAAAGGGGAGGAGTCAACTAAGTCAGTTACAAAATGGCTGCCATGAGTCATCTGCAATATGGCTGCTATGAGAAGAAGAGGAGTCAGCTACGAAATGGCTGCCATGAGAAGGGTAGGAGTCAGCTACAAAATGGCTGCCATGAGAAGGGTAGGAGTCAGCTACAAAATGGCTGCTTGGGAAGGGGAGGAGTCAGCTACAAAATGGCTACCGTACAAAGGGGAGGAGTCAGCTACAAAATGGTTGCCTAATGAATGGGTGGAGTCGGCTACAAAATGGAAGCCATAAGAAAGGGTGGAGTTAGTTACAACATGGCTGTCATGAGAAAGGGAGGAGTCAGCTACAAAATGGCTGCTTGGGAAGCGGAGGAATCAGCTTCAAAAAGGCTGCCAAGGGAAGGGGAGGAGTCAGCTACAAAATGACTGCCAAAAAGGGGAGGAGTCAACTAAGTCAGCTACAAAATGGCTGCCATGGGTCATCTGCATTATGGCTGCTATGAGAAGAAGAGGATTCAGCTACAAAATGGCTGCCCTGAGAAACGGAGGATGCAACTACAAAATGGCTGCAATACAAAGGGGAGGAGTCAGATACAAGATGACTGCCATGAGAAGGGGAGGAGTCAGCTACAAAATGGCTGCCATACAAAGGGGAGGAGTCAGATACGAAATGGTTGTCTAATGAATGGGAGGAGTCAGCTGCAAAATGGATGCCATGAGAAAGGGAGGAGTCAGTTATAACATGGCTGCCATGAGAAGGGGAGGGGTCAGATACAAAATGGCTGCCTAGGGAAGGGGAGGAGTCAGCTACAAAATGGCTGGCATAGGAGGGGGAGGAATCAGGTACAAAATGTCTGCCAATTGTAGGGTAGGAGTCAGCTACAAAATAGTTGCCATGTGTCAGCTACAAAATGTCTGCCATAGAAAGGGGAGGAGTCTGATATGCTGGATGCTATGAGAAGAGGAGGAGTCAGCGAAAAATGGGTGCCATGAGAAGGGGAGGAGTCAGCTACAAAATGGCTGCCATACAAAGGGGAGGAGTCAGCTACAACATGATTACCTAATGAAGGGGAGGAGTCAGCTACAAAATGACTGCCATGAGAAGGGGCGGAATCTCATACAAAATGGTTGCCATAGGAAGGGGAGGAATCAGGTACAAAATGTCTGCCAATTGAAGGGTAGGAGTCAGCTACAAAATAGTTGCCATGTGTCAGCTACAAAATGTCTGCCATAGAAAGGGGAGGAGTCAGCTACAAAAGGGTTGCCTAGTGAAAGGGAGGAGTCAGCTACAAAATGGCTGCCATGAGAAGGGGAGGAGTCAGCTACAAAATGGCTGCCATGAAAAGGGGATGAGTCAACTACAAAATGGCTGCCTAGGGTAGGGGAGGAGTCAGGTACAAAAAGGCTGCCTAGGGAAGGGGAGGACTCAGCTACAAAATGGTTGACATGAGAAGGGTATGAGTCAGCTACAAAATGGCTGCCATGAGAAGTGGTGGTATATCATACAAAATGGCTGCTATAGGAAGGGGAGGAGTCAGATCCAAAATGTTTGACTAGGGAAGGGGAGGAGTCAACTAAGGGGAGGAGTCAACTAAGTCAGCTAAAAATGGCTGCCATGATAAAAGGCGGAGTCAACTACAAAATGGCTGCCATACCAAGGGGAGGAGTCTGATACAAAATGCCTGCTATGAGAAGAGGAGGAGTCAGCTACAAAATGGGTGCCATGAGAAGGGTAGGAGTCAGCTACAAAATGGGTGCCATGAGAAGGGTAGGAGTCAGCTACAAAATGGCTGCCATGAGAAGGGTAGGAGCCAGCTACAAAATGGCTGCCATGAGAAGGGGAGGAGTCAGCTACAAAATGGCTGCAATAGGAAGGGGAGGAGTCAGCTCCAAAATGGCTGCCTAGGGAAGGGGAGGAGTCAACTAAGTCATCTAAAAATAGCTGCCATGATAAAGAGAGGAGTCAACTACAAAATGGCTGCCATAGAAAGGGGAGGAGTCAGATACAGAATGCCTGCTATGAAAAGAGGAGGAGTCAGCTACAAAATGGCTGCTATGAGAAGGGGAGGAGTCAGCTACAAAATGGCTACCATAAAAAGGGGAGGAGTAAGCAACAAAATGGATGCCATGAGAAAGGGAGGAGTCAGTTACAACATGGCTGCCATGAGAAAGGGGGGAGTCAGCTACAAAATGGCTGCCTAGGGAAGGGGAGGAGTCAGCTTCAAAAAGGCTGCCCATGGGAAGGGGAGGAGTCAGCTACAAAATGGCTACCATGAGAAGTGGTGGAGTCTCATAGAAAATGGCTGCCATAGGAAGGGGAGGAATCAGGTACAAAATGTCTGCCAATTTTAGGGTAGGAGTCAGCTACAAAATAGTCGCCATGTGTCAGCTACAAAATGTCTGCCATAGAAAGGGAAGGCGTCAGCTACAAAATGGCTTGCTAGTGAAGGGGAGGAGTCAGCTACAAAATGGATGCCATGAGAAAGGGAGGAGTGATTTAAAAATGGCTGCCATAAGAAGGGTAGGAGTCAGCTACAAAATGGTTGCCTAATGAATGGGAGGAGTCAGCTACAATATGGCTGCTATGAGAAGGGGAGGAGTCAGCTACAAAATGGCTACCATACAAAGGGGAGGAGTCAGCTACAAAATGACTGCCAAAAAGTGGAGGAGTCAACTAAGTCAGCTACAAAATGGCTGCCATGGGTCATCTGCATTATGGCTGCTATGAGAAGAAGAGGAGTCAGCTACAAAATGGCTGCCATGAGAAGGGTAGGTGTCAGTTACAAAATGGCTGCCATGGGTCATCTGCAATATGGCTGCTCTGAGAAGAGGAGGATTCAGCTACAAAATGGCTGCCCTGAGAAAGGGAGGATGCAACTACAAAATGGCTGCAATACAAAGGGGAGGAGTCAGATACGAAATGGTTGTCTAATGAATGGGAGGAGTCAGCTGCAAAATGGATGCCATGAGAAAGGGAGGAGTCAGTTATAACATGGCTGCCATGAGAAGGGGAGGGGTCAGATACAAAATGGCTGCCTAGGGAAGGGGAGGAGTCAGCTACAAAATGGCTGGCATAGGAGGGGGAGGAATCAGGTACAAAATGTCTGCCAATTGTAGGGTAGGAGTCAGCTACAAAATAGTTGCCATGTGTCAGCTACAAAATGTCTGCCATAGAAAGGGGAGGAGTCTGATATGCTGGATGCTATGAGAAGAGGAGGAGTCAGCGAAAAATGGGTGCCATGAGAAGGGGAGGAGTCAGCTACAAAATGGCTGCCATACAAAGGGGAGGAGTCAGCTACAACATGATTACCTAATGAAGGGGAGGAGTCAGCTACAAAATGACTGCCATGAGAAGGGGCGGAATCTCATACAAAATGGCTGCCATAGGAAGGGGAGGAATCAGGTACAAAATGTCTGCCAATTGAAGGGTAGGAGTCAGCTACAAAATAGTTGCCATGTGTCAGCTACAAAATGTCTGCCATAGAAAGGGGAGGAGTCAGCTACAAAAGGGCTGCCTAGTGAAGGGGAGGAGTCAGCTACAAAATGGCTGCCATGAGAAGGGGAGGAGTCAGCTACAAAATGGCTGCCATGAAAAGGGGATGAGTCAACTACAAAATGGCTGCCTAGGGTAGGGGAGGAGTCAGGTACAAAAAGGCTGCCTAGGGAAGGGGAGGACTCAGCTACAAAATGGTTGACATGAGAAGGGTATGAGTCAGCTACAAAATGGCTGCCATGAGAAGTGGTGGTATATCATACAAAATGGCTGCTATAGGAAGGGGAGGAGTCAGCTCCAAAATGTTTGACTAGGGAAGGGGAGGAGTCAACTAAGGGGAGGAGTCAACTAAGTCAGCTAAAAATGGCTGCCATGATAAAAGGCGGAGTCAACTACAAAATGGCTGCCATACCAAGGGGAGGAGTCTGATACAGAATGCCTGCTATGAGAAGAGGAGGAGTCAGCTACAAAATGGGTGCCATGAGAAGGGTAGGAGTCAGCTACAAAATGGGTGCCATGAGAAGGGTAGGAGCCAGCTACAAAATGGCTGCCATGAGAAGGGGAGGAGTCAGCTACAAAATGGCTGCAATAGGAAGGGGAGGGGTCAGCTCCAAAATGGCTGCCTAGGGAAGGGGAGGAGTCAACTAAGTCATCTAAAAATAGCTGCCATGATAAAGAGAGGAGTCAACTACAAAATGGCTGCCATAGAAAGGGGAGGAGTCAGATACAGAATGCCTGCTATGAAAAGAGGAGGAGTCAGCTAGAAAATGGCTGCTATGAGAAGGGGAGGAGTCAGCTACAAAATGGCTACCATAAAAAGGGGAGGAGTAAGCAACAAAATGGATGCCATGAGAAAGGGAGGAGTCAGTTACAACATGGCTGCCATGAGAAAGGGGGGAGTCAGCTACAAAATGGCTGCCTAGGGAAGGGGAGGAGTCAGCTTCAAAAAGGCTGCCCATGGGAAGGGGAGGAGTCAGCTACAAAATGGCTACCATGAGAAGTGGTGGAGTCTCATAGAAAATGGCTGCCATAGGAAGGGGAGGAATCAGGTACAAAATGTCTGCCAATTTTAGGGTAGGAGTCAGCTACAAAATAGTCGCCATGTGTCAGCTACAAAATGTCTGCCATAGAAAGGGAAGGCGTCAGCTACAAAATGGCTTGCTAGTGAAGGGGAGGAGTCAGCTACAAAATGGATGCCATGAGAAAGGGAGGAGTGAGTTAAAAATGGCTGCCATAAGAAGGGTAGGAGTCAGCTACAAAATGGTTGCCTAATGAATGGGAGGAGTCAGCTACAATATGGCTGCTATGAGAAGGGGAGGAGTCAGCTACAAAATGGCTACCATACAAAGGGGAGGAGTCAGCTACAAAATGACTGCCAAAAAGGGGAGGAGTCAACTAAGTCAGCTACAAAATGGCTGCCATGGGTCATCTGCATTATGGCTGCTATGAGAAGAAGAGGAGTCAGCTACAAAATGGCTGCCATGAGAAGGGTAGGTGTCAGTTACAAAATGGCTGCCATGGGTCATCTGCAATATGGCTGCTCTGAGAAGAAGAGGATTCAGCTACAAAATGGCTGCCCTGAGAAAGGGAGGATGCAACTACAAAATGGCTGCAATACAAAGGGGAGGAGTCAGATACAAGATGACTGCCATGAGAAGGGGAGGAGTCAGCTACAAAATGGCTGCCATACAAAGGGGAGGAGTCAGATACGAAATGGTTGTCTAATGAATGGGAGGAGTCAGCTGCAAAATGGATGCCATGAGAAAGGGAGGAGTCAGTTATAACATGGCTGCCATGAGAAGGGGAGGGGTCAGATACAAAATGGCTGCCTAGGGAAGGGGAGGAGTCAGCTACAAAATGGCTGGCATAGGAGGGGGAGGAATCAGGTACAAAATGTCTGCCAATTGTAGGGTAGGAGTCAGCTACAAAATAGTTGCCATGTGTCAGCTACAGAATGTCTGCCATAGAAAGGGGAGGAGTCTGATATGCTGGCTGCTATGAGAAGAGGAGGAGTCAGCGAAAAATGGGTGCCATGAGAAGAGGAGGATTCAGCTACAAAATGGCTGCCATACAAAGGGGAGGAGTCAGCTACAACACGATTACCTAATGAATGGGAGGAGTCAGCTACAAAATGACTGCCATGAGAAGGGGCGGAATCTCATACAAAATGGCTGCCATAGGAAGGGGAGGAATCAGGTACAAAATGTCTGCCAATTGAAGGGTAGGAGCCAGCTACAAAATGGCTGCCATGATAAGAGGAGGAGTCAGCTACAAAATGGCTGCAATAGGAAGGGGAGGAGTCAGCTCCAAAATGGCTGCCTAGGGAAGGGGAGGAGTCAACTAAGTCATCTAAAATTAGCTGCCATGATAAAGAGAGGTGTCAACTACAAAATGGCTGCCATAGAAAGGGGAGGAGTCAGATACAGAATGCCTGCTATGAAAAGAGGAGGAGTCAGCTACAAAATGGCTGCCATGAGAAGAAGAGGAGTCAGCTACAAAATGGCTGCCATGAGAAGGGTAGGAGTCAGCTACAAAATGGCTGCCATGGGTCATCTGCAATATGGCTGCTCTGAGAAGAAGAGGATTCAGCTACAAAATGGCTGCCCTGAGAAAGGGAGGATGCATCTACAAAATGGCTGCAATACAAAGGGGAGGAGTCAGATACAAGATGACTGCCATGAGAAGGGGAGGAGTCAGCTACAAAATGGCTGCCATACAAAGGGGAGGAGTCAGATACGAAATGGTTGTCTAATGAATGGGAGGAGTCAGCTGCAAAATGGATGCCATGAGAAAGGGAGGAGTCAGTTATAACATGGCTGCCATGAGAAGGGGAGGGGTCAGATACAAAATGGCTGCCTAGGGAAGGGGAGGAGTCAGCTACAAAATGGCTGGCATAGGAGGGGGAGGAATCAGGTACAAAATGTCTGCCAATTGTAGGGTAGGAGTCAGCTACAAAATAGTTGCCATGTGTCAGCTACAGAATGTCTGCCATAGAAAGGGGAGGAATCTGATATGCTGGCTGCTATGAGAAGAGGAGGAGTCAGCAAAAAATGGGTGCCATGAGAAGGGGAGGATTCAGCTACAAAATGGCTGCCATACAAAGGGGAGGAGTCAGCTACAACACGATTACCTAATGAAGGGGAGGAGTCAGCTACATTATGACTGCCATGAGAAGGGGCGGAATCTCATACAAAATGGCTGCCATAGGAAGGGGAGGAATCAGGTACAAAATGTCTGCCAATTGAAGGGTAGGAGTCAGCTACAAAATAGTTGCCATGTGTCAGCTACAAAATGTCTGCCATAGAAAGGGGAGGAGTCAGCTACAAAATGGGTGCCATGAAAAGGGGAGTAGTCAGCTACAAAATGGCTGTCATGAGAAGGGGAGAAGTCAGGTACAAAATGACTGCCAAAGAAAGGGGAGGAGTCAACTAAGTCAGCTACAAAATGGCGGCTATGAGTCATCTGCAATATGGCTGCTCTGAGAAGAAGAGGAGTCAGCTACAAAATGGCTGCCATGAGAAGGGTAGGAGTCAGCTACAAAATGGCTGCCATTAGAAGGGTAGGAGCCAGCTACAAAATGGCTGCCATGAGAAGGGGAGGGGTCAGCTACAAAATGGCTGCCATGAGAAGGGGTGGAGTCAGCTACAAAATGGCTGCCCAGGGAAGGGGAGGAGTCAGCTACAAAATGGCTGCTATAGGAAGGGGAGGAGTCAGCTACAAAATGGCTGCCATAAGAAGGGTAGGAGTCAGCTACAAAATGGCTGCAATAGGAAGGGAAGGAGTCAGCTCCAAAATGGCTGCCTAGGGAAGGGGAGGATTCAACTAAGTCATCTAAAAATAGCTGCCATGATAAAGAGAGGAGTCAACTACAAAATGGCTGCCATAGAAAGGGGAGGAGTCAGATACAGAATGCCTGCTATGAAAAGAGGAGGAGTCAGCTACAAAATGGCTGCCATGAGAAGGGGAGGAGTCAGCTACAAAATGGCTACCATAAAAAGGGGAGGAGTAAGCTACAAAATGGATGCCATGAGAAAGGGAGGAGTCAGTTACAACATGGCTGCCATGACAAAGGGGGGATTCAGCTACAAAATGGCTGCCTAGGGAAGGGGAGGAGTCAGCTTCAAAAAGGCTGCCCAGGGGAAGGGGAGGAGTCAGCTACAAAATGGCTACCATGAGAAGTGGTGGAGTCTCATAGAAAATGGCTGCCATAGGAACGGGAGGAATCAGGTACAAAATGTCTGCCAATTTTAGGGTAGGAGTCAGCTACAAAATAGTCGCCATGTGTCAGCTACAAAATGTCTGCCATAGAAAGGGAAGGCGTCAGCTACAAAATGGCTTGCTAGTGAAGGGGAGTAGTCAGCTACAAAATGGATGCCATGAGAAAGGGAGGAGTGAGTTAAAAAATGGCTGCCATAAGAAGGGTAGGAGTCAGCTACAAAATGGTTGCCTATTGAATGGGAGGAGTCAGCTACAATATGGCTGCTATGAGAAGTGGAGGAGTCAATGCAACGCCCACCCGGAAAAATATATAAAGCTAAACGAACCGTTCACTGGGCACTTATCCGTACGAAAATCCCTATTAATTTAGCTGATTTTACAAGGAAATAAAATGTGAAAAAAATATTTCTACATCCCATGGCCTTTCCCAACCATTTAAATTTTTCTCTTACAGGTCTAACACCTGTAGGACTCAGCCTTCCATCCTTCCGAGGTCGGTAAAATGAGTACCCAGCTTGCTTGCTGGGGGGTAAACGGTAATGACTGGGGAAGGCACTGGCAAACCACCCCGTGTTGAGTCTGCCATGAAAACGCTAGAGGGCGTCACCCCAAGGGTCAGACATGACTCGGTGCTTGCACAGGGGATACCTTTACCTTTACCTTAAAATGTGAAAAAATATTTCTACATCCCATGGCCTTTCCCAACCATTTAAATTTTTCTCTTACAGGTCTAATACTTCCGAAAAACCAATACAACGCCCACCCGGAACAATATCTAAAGCTAAACGAACCGTTCACTGGGTACTTATCCGTTAGAAAATCCCTATTGATTTACCTGTTTTTACAAGGAAATAAAATGTGAAAAAATATTTCTACATCCCATGGCCTTTCCAAACCATTTATATTTTTCTCTTACAGGTCTAACACTTCCGAAAAACCAATACAACGCCCACCCGGAAGAATATATAAAGCTAAACGAACCGTTCACTGGGCACTTATCCGTACGAAAATCCCTATTGATTTACCTGATTTTACAAGGAAATAAAATGTGAAAAAAATATTTCTACATCCCATGGCCTTTCCCAACCATTTAAATTTTTCTCTTACAGGTCTAACACTTCCGAAAAACCAATACAACGACCACCCGGAACAATATCTAAAGCTAAATGAACCGTTCACTGGGTACTTACCAGTAAGAAAATCCCTATTGATTTACCTGATTTTACAAGAAAATAAAATGTGAAAAAAATATTTCTACATCCCATGGCCTTTCCCAACCCTTTAAATTTTTCTCTTACAGGTCTAACACTTCCAAAAAACCAATACAACGCCCACCCGGAACAATATATAAAGCTAAACGAACCGTTCACTGGGCACTTATCCGTACGAAAATCCCTATTGATTTACCTGTTTTTACAAGGAAATAAAATGTGAAAAAAATATTTCTACATCCCATGGCCTTTCCCAACCATTTAAATTTTTCTCTTACAGGTCTAACACTTCCGAAAAACCAATACAACGCCTACCCGGAACAATATATAAAGCTAAACGAACCGTTCACTGGGCACTTATCCGTACGAAAATCCCTATTGATTTACCTTATTTTACAAGGAAATAAAATATGAAAAAAAATATTTCTACAGCCCATGGCCTTTCCCAACCATTTAAATTTTTCTCTTACATTTCTAACACTTCCAAAAAACCAATACAACGCCCACCCGGAACAATATATAAAGCTAAACGAACCGTTCACTGGGCACTTATCCGTACGAAAATCCCTATTGATTTACCTGATTTTACAAGAAAATAAAATGTGAAAAAAAATTTCTACATCCCATGGCCTTTCCCAACCCTTTAAATTTTTCTCTTACAGGTCTAACACTTCCAAAAAACCAATACAACGCCCACCCGGAACAATATATAAAGGTAAACGAACCGTTCACTGGGCACTTATCCGTACGAAAATCCCTATTGATTTACCTGTTTTTACAAGGAAATAAAATGTGAAAAAAATATTTCTACATCCCATGGCCTTTCCCAACCATTTAAATTTTTCTCTTACAGGTCTAACACTTCCGAAAAACCAATACAACGCCTACCCGGAACAATATATAAAGCTAAACGAACCGTTCACTCGGCACTTATCCGTACGAAAATCCCTATTGTTTTACCTGTTTTTACAAGGAAATAAAATGTGAAAAAAATGTTTCTACATCCCTTGGCCTTTCCCAACCATTTAAATTTTTCTCTTACAGGTCTAACACTTCCGAAAAACCAATACAACGCCTACCCGGAACAATATATAAAGCTAAACGAACCGTTCACTGGGCACTTATCCGTACGAAAATCCCTATTGTTTTACCTGTTTTTACAAGGAAATAAAATGTGAAAAAAATATTTCTACATCCCTTGGCCTTTCCCAACCATTTAAATTTTTCTCTTACAGGTCTAACACTTCCGAAAAACCAATACAACGCCCACCCGGAACAATATATAAAGCTAAACGAACCGTTCACTGGGCACTTATCCGTACGAAAATCCCTATTGATTTACCTGATTTTACAAGAAAATAAAATGTGAAAAAAATATTCCTACATCCCATGGCCTTTCCCAATCATTTAAATTTTTCTCTTACAGGTCTAACACTTCCGAAAAGCCAATACAACGCCCACCCGGAACAATATATAAAGCTGAACGAACCGTTCACTGGGCACTTATCCGTACGAAAATCCCTATTGTTTTACCTGTTTTTACAAGGAAATAAAATGTGAAAAAAATATTTCTACATCCCTTGGCCTTTCCCAACCATTTAAATTTTTCTCTTACAGGTCTAACACTTCCGAAAAACCAATACAACGCCTACCCGGAACAATATATAAAGCTAAACGAACCGTTCACTGGGCACTTATCCGTACGAAAATCCCTATTGTTTTACCTGTTTTTACAAGGAAATAAAATGTGAAAAAAATGTTTCTACATCCCATGGCCTTTCCCAACCATTTAAATTTTTCTCTTACAGGTCTAACACTTCCGAAAAACCAATACAACGCCCACCCGGAACAATATATAAAGCTAAACGAACCGTTCACTGGGCACTTATCCGTACGAAAATCCCTATTGATTT
Organism: Paroedura picta; assembly: GCF_049243985.1. Lineage (NCBI taxonomy): Eukaryota > Metazoa > Chordata > Lepidosauria > Squamata > Gekkonidae > Paroedura > Paroedura picta. Next base: position 23,961,716 of record NC_135372.1, read on the forward strand.
ACCTGTTTTTACAAGGAAATAAAATGTGAAAAAAATATTTCTACATCCCATGGCCTTTCCCAACCATTTAAATTTTTCTCTTACAGGTCTAACACTTCCGAAAAACCAATACAACGCCTACCCGGAACAATATATAAAGCTAAACGAACCGTTCACTGGGCACTTATCCGTACGAAAATCCCTATTGATTTACCTTATTTTACAAGGAAATAAAATATGAAAAAAAATATTTCTACAGCCCATGGCCTTTCCCAACCATTTAAATTTTTCTCTTACATTTCTAACACTTCCAAAAAACCAATACAACGCCCACCCGGAACAATATATAAAGCTAAACGAACCGTTCACTGGGCACTTATCCGTACGAAAATCCCTATTGATTTACCTGATTTTACAAGAAAATAAAATGTGAAAAAAAATTTCTACATCCCATGGCCTTTCCCAACCCTTTAAATTTTTCTCTTACAGGTCTAACACTTCCAAAAAACCAATACAACGCCCACCCGGAACAATATATAAAGGTAAACGAACCGTTCACTGGGCACTTATCCGTACGAAAATCCCTATTGATTTACCTGTTTTTACAAGGAAATAAAATGTGAAAAAAATATTTCTACATCCCATGGCCTTTCCCAACCATTTAAATTTTTCTCTTACAGGTCTAACACTTCCGAAAAACCAATACAACGCCTACCCGGAACAATATATAAAGCTAAACGAACCGTTCACTCGGCACTTATCCGTACGAAAATCCCTATTGTTTTACCTGTTTTTACAAGGAAATAAAATGTGAAAAAAATGTTTCTACATCCCTTGGCCTTTCCCAACCATTTAAATTTTTCTCTTACAGGTCTAACACTTCCGAAAAACCAATACAACGCCTACCCGGAACAATATATAAAGCTAAACGAACCGTTCACTGGGCACTTATCCGTACGAAAATCCCTATTGTTTTACCTGTTTTTACAAGGAAATAAAATGTGAAAAAAATATTTCTACATCCCTTGGCCTTTCCCAACCATTTAAATTTTTCTCTTACAGGTCTAACACTTCCGAAAAACCAATACAACGCCCACCCGGAACAATATATAAAGCTAAACGAACCGTTCACTGGGCACTTATCCGTACGAAAATCCCTATTGATTTACCTGATTTTACAAGAAAATAAAATGTGAAAAAAATATTCCTACATCCCATGGCCTTTCCCAATCATTTAAATTTTTCTCTTACAGGTCTAACACTTCCGAAAAGCCAATACAACGCCCACCCGGAACAATATATAAAGCTGAACGAACCGTTCACTGGGCACTTATCCGTACGAAAATCCCTATTGTTTTACCTGTTTTTACAAGGAAATAAAATGTGAAAAAAATATTTCTACATCCCTTGGCCTTTCCCAACCATTTAAATTTTTCTCTTACAGGTCTAACACTTCCGAAAAACCAATACAACGCCTACCCGGAACAATATATAAAGCTAAACGAACCGTTCACTGGGCACTTATCCGTACGAAAATCCCTATTGTTTTACCTGTTTTTACAAGGAAATAAAATGTGAAAAAAATGTTTCTACATCCCATGGCCTTTCCCAACCATTTAAATTTTTCTCTTACAGGTCTAACACTTCCGAAAAACCAATACAACGCCCACCTGGAACAATATATAAAGGTAAACGAACCGTTCACTGGGCACTTATCCATACGAAAATCCCTAATTAATTTACCTGTTTTTACAAGGAAATAAAATGTGAAAAAAATATTTCTACATCCCATGGCCTTTCCCAACCATTTAAATTTTTCTCTTACAGGTCTAACACTTCCGAAAAGCCAATACAACGCCCACCCGGAACAATATATAAAGCTAAACGAACCGTTCACTGGGCACTTATCCGTACGAAAATCCCTATTGTTTTACCTGTTTTTACAAGGAAATAAAATGTGAAAAAAATATTTCTACATCCCTTGGCCTTTCCCAACCATTTAAATTTTTCTCTTACAGGTCTAACACTTCCGAAAAACCAATACAACGCCCACCTGGAACAATATATAAAGCTAAACGAACCGTTCACTGGGTACTTATCCTTACGAAAATCCCTATTAATTTACCTGTTTTTACAAGGAAATAAAATGTGAAAAAAATATTTCTACATCCCATGGCCTTTCCCAACCATTTAAATTTTTCTCTTACAGGTCTAACACTTCCGAAAAACCAATACAACGCCCACCCGGAACAATATATAAAGCTAAACGAACCGTTCACTGGGTACTTACACGTACGAAAATCCCTATTGATTTACCTGTTTTTACAAGGAAATAAAATGTGAAAAAATATTTCTACATCCCATGGCCTTTCCCAACCCTTTAAATTTTTCTCTTACAGGTCTAATACTTCCGAAAAACCAATACAACGCCCACCCGGAACAATATATAAAGCTAAACGAACCGTTCACTGGGTACTTACACGTACGAAAATCCCTATTGATTTACCTGATTTTACAAGGAAATAAAATGTGAAAAAAATATTTCTACATCCCTTGGCCTTTCCAAACCATTTAAATTTTTCTCTTACAGGTCTAACACTTCCGAAAAACCAATACAACGCCCACCCGGAAGAATATATAAAGCTAAACGAACCGTTCACTGGGCACTTATCCGTACGAAAATCCCTATTGATTTACCTGATTTTACAAGGAAATAAAATGTGAAAAAAATATTTCTACATCCCATGGCCTTTCCCAACCATTTAAATTTTTCTCTTACAGGTCTAACACTTCCGAAAAACCAATACAACGACCACCCGGAACAATATCTAAAGCTAAATGAACCGTTCACTGGGTACTTACCCGTAAGAAAATCCCTATTGATTTACCTGTTTTTACAAGTAAATAAAATGTGAAAAAATATTTCTACATCCCATGGCCTTTCCCAACCATTTAAATTTTTCTCTTACAGGTCTAATACATCCGAAAAAGCAATACAACGCCCACCCGGAACAATATATAAAGCTAAACGAACCGTTCACTGGGTACTTACACGTACGAAAGTCCCTATTGATTTACCTTATTTTACAAGGAAATAAAATATGAAAAAAATATTTCTACATCCCATGGCCTTTCCCAACCATTTAAATTTTTCTCTTACATTTCTAAGACTTCCAAAAAACCAATACAACGCCCACCCGGAACAATATATAAAGCTAAACGAACCGTTCACTGGGCACTTATTCGTACGAAAATCCCTATTGATTTACCTGATTTTACAAGAAAATAAAATGTGAAAAAAATATTTCTACATCCCATGGCCTTTCCCAACCCTTTAAATTTTTCTCTTACAGGTCTAACACTTCCAAAAAACCAATACAACGCCCACCCGGAACAATATATAAAGCTAAACGAACCGTTCACTGGGCACTTATCCGTACGAAAATCCCTATTGATTTACCTGTTTTTACAAGGAAATAAAATGTGAAAAAAATATTTCTACATCCCATGGCCTTTCCCAACCATTTAAATTTTTCTCTTACAGGTCTAACACTTCCGAAAAACCAATACAACGCCTACCCGGAACAATATATAAAGCTAAACGAACCGTTCACTGGGCACTTATCCGTACGAAAATCCCTATTGTTTTACCTGTTTTTACAAGGAAATAAAATGTGAAAAAAATGTTTCTACATCCCATGGCCTTTCCCAACCATTTAAATTTTTCTCTTACAGGTCTAACACTTCCGAAAAACCAATACAACGCCCACCTGGAACAATATATAAAGGTAAACGAACCGTTCACTGGGCACTTATCCATACGAAAATCCCTAATTAATTTACCTGTTTTTACAAGGAAATAAAATGTGAAAAAAATATTTCTACATCCCATGGCCTTTCCCAACCATTTAAATTTTTCTCTTACAGGTCTAACACTTCCGAAAAGCCAATACAACGCCCACCCGGAACAATATATAAAGCTAAACGAACCGTTCACTGGGCACTTATCCGTACGAAAATCCCTATTGTTTTACCTGTTTTTACAAGGAAATAAAATGTGAAAAAAATGTTTCTACATCCCATGGCCTTTCCCAACCATTTAAATTTTTCTCTTACAGGTCTAACACTTCCGAAAAACCAATACAACGCCCACCTGGAACAATATATAAAGGTAAACGAACCGTTCACTGGGCACTTATCCATACGAAAATCCCTAATTAATTTACCTGTTTTTACAAGGAAATAAAATGTGAAAAAAATATTTCTACATCCCATGGCCTTTCCCAACCATTTAAATTTTTCTCTTACAGGTCTAACACTTCCGAAAAGCCAATACAACGCCCACCCGGAACAATATATAAAGCTAAACGAACCGTTCACTGGGCACTTATCCGTACGAAAATCCCCATTGTTTTACCTGTTTTTACAAGGAAATAAAATGTGAAAAAAATATTTCTACATCCCTTGGCCTTTTCCAACCATTTAAATTTTTCTCTTACAGGTCTAACACTTCCGAAAAACCAATACAACGCCCACCCGGAACAATATATAAAGCTAAACGAACCGTTCACTGGGCACTTATCCTTACGAAAATCCCTATTGATTTACCTGTTTTTACAAGGAAATAAAATGTGAAAAAAATATTTCTACATCCCATGGCCTTTCCCAACCATTTAAATTTTTCTCTTACAGGTCTAACACTTCCTAAAAACCAATACAACGCCTACCCGGAACAATATATATAGCTAAACGAACCGTTCACTGGCCACTTATCCGTACGAAAATCCCTATTGTTTTACCTGTTTTTACAAGGAAATAAAATGTGAAAAAAATGTTTCTACATCCCATGGCCTTTCCCAACCATTTAAATTTTTCTCTTACAGGTCTAACACTTCCGAAAAACCAATACAACGCCCACCCGGAACAATATATAAAGCTAAACGAACCGTTCACTGGGTACTTACACGTACGAAAATCCCTATTGATTTACCTGATTTTACAAGGAAATAAAATGTGAAAAAAAATATTTCTACATCCCTTGGCCTTTCCCAACCATTTAAATTTTTCTCTTACAGGTCTAACACTTCCGAAAAACCAATACAACGCCCACCCGGAAGAATATATAAAGCTAAACGAACCGTTCACTGGGCACTTATCCGTACGAAAATCCCTATTGATTTACCTGATTTTACAAGGAAATAAAATGTGAAAAAAATATTTCTACATCCCATGGCCTTTCCCAACCATTTAAATTTTTCTCTTACATTTCTTACACTTCCAAAAAACCAATACAACGCCCACCCGGAACAATATATAAAGCTAAACGAACCGTTCACTGGGCACTTATCCGTACGAAAATCCCTATTGATTTACCTGTTTTTACAAGGAAATAAAATGTGAAAAAAATATTTCTACATCCCATGGCCTTTCCCAACCATTTAAATTTTTCTCTTACAGGTCTAACACTTCCGAAAAACCAATACAACGCCCACCTGGAACAATATATAAAGGTAAACGAACCGTTCACTGGGCACTTATCCATACGAAAATCCCTAATTAATTTACCTGTTTTTACAAGGAAATAAAATGTGAAAAAAATATTTCTACATCCCATGGCCTTTCCCAACCTTTTAAATTTTTCTCTTACAGGTCTAACACTTCCGAAAAGCCAATACAACGCCCACCCGGAACAATATATAAAGCTAAACGAACCGTTCATTGGGCACTTATCCGTACGAAAATCCCTATTGTTTTACCTGTTTTTACAAGGAAATAAAATGTGAAAAAAATATTTCTACATCCCTTGGCCTTTCCCAACCATTTAAATTTTTCTCTTACAGGTCTAACACTTCCGAAAAACCAATACAACGCCCACCTGGAACAATATATAAAGGTAAACGAACCGTTCACTGGGCACTTATCCATACGAAAATCCCTAATTAATTTACCTGTTTTTACAAGGAAATAAAATGTGAAAAAAATATTTCTACATCCCATGGCCTTTCCCAACCATTTAAATTTTTCTCTTACAGGTCTAACACTTCCGAAAAGCCAATACAACGCCCACCCGGAACAATATATAAAGCTAAACGAACCGTTCACTGGGCACTTATCCGTACGAAAATCCCTATTGTTTTACCTGTTTTTACAAGGAAATAAAATGTGAAAAAAATATTTCTACATCCCTTGGCCTTTCCCAACCATTTAAATTTTTCTCTTACAGGTCTAACACTTCCGAAAAACCAATACAATGCCCACCTGGAACAATATATAAAGCTAAACGAACCGTTCACTGGGTACTTATCCTTACGAAAATCCCTATTAATTTACCTGTTTTTACAAGGAAATAAAATATGAAAAAAATATTTCTACATCCCATGGCCTTTCCCAACCATTTAAATTTTTCTCTTACAGGTCTAACACTTCCGAAAAACCAATACAACGCCCACCCGGAACAATATATAAAGCTAAACGAACCGTTCACTGGGTACTTACACGTACGAAAATCCCTATTGATTTACCTGTTTTTAAAAGGAAATAAAATGTGAAAAAATATTTCTACATCCCATGGCCTTTCCCAACCATTTAAATTTTTCTCTTACAGGTCTAATACTTCCGAAAAACCAATACAACGGCCACCCGGAACAATATATAAAGCTAAACGAACCGTTCACTGGGTACTTACACGTACGAAAATCCCTATTGATTTACCTGATTTTACAAGGAAATAAAATGTGAAAAAAATATTTCTACATCCCTTGGCCTTTCCCAACCATTTAAATTTTTCTCTTACAGGTCTAACACTTCCGAAAAACCAATACAACGCCCACCCGGAAGAATATATAAAGCTAAACGAACCGTTCACTGGGCACTTATCCGTACGAAAATCCCTATTGATTTACCTGATTTTACAAGGAAATAAAATGTGAAAAAAATATTTCTACATCCCATGGCCTTTCCCAACCATTTAAATTTTTCTCTTACAGGTCTAACACTTCCGAAAAACCAATACAACGACCACGCGGAACAATATCTAAAGCTAAAAGAACCGTTCACTGGGTACTTATCCGTAAGAAAATCCCTATTAATTTACCTGTTTTTACAAGGAAATAAAATATGAAAAAAATATTTCTACATCCCATGGCCTTTCCCAACCGTTTAAATTTTTCTCTTACAGGTCTAACACTTCCGAAAAACCAATACAACGCCCACCCGGAACAATATATAAAGCTAAACGAACCGTTCACTGGGTACTTACACGTACGAAAATCCCTATTGATTTACCTGTTTTTAAAAGGAAATAAAATGTGAAAAAATATTTCTACATCCCATGGCCTTTCCCAACCATTTAAATTTTTCCTTACAGGTCTAATACTTCCGAAAAACCAATACAACGCCCACCCGGAAGAATATATAAAGCTAAACGAACCGTTCACTGGGCACTTATCCGTACGAAAATCCCTATTGATTTACCTGATTTTACAAGGAAATAAAATGTGAAAAAAATATTTCTACATCCCATGGCCTTTCCCAACCATTTAAATTTTTCTCTTACAGGACTAACACTTCCGAAAAACCAATATAACGACCACGCGGAACAATATCTAAAGCTAAAAGAACCGTTCACTGGGTACTTATCCGTAAGAAAATCCCTATTAATTTACCTGTTTTTACAAGGAAATAAAATATGAAAAAAATATTTCTACATCCCATGGCCTTTCCCAACCATTTAAATTTTTCTCTTACATTTCTAACACTTCCAAAAAACCAATACAACGCCCACCCGGAACAATATATAAAGCTAAACGAACCGTTCACTGGGCACTTATCCGTACGAAAATCCCTATTCATTTACCTGTTTTTACAAGGAAATAAAATGTGAAAAAAATATTTCTACATCAAATGGCCTTTCCCAACCATTTAAATTTTTCTCTTACAGGTCTAACACTTCCGAAAAACCAATACAACGCCCACCCGGAACAATATATAAAGCTAAACGAACCGTTCACTGGGTACTTACACGTACGAAAATCCCTATTGATTTACCTGTTTTTAAAAGGAAATAAAATGTGAAAAAATATTTCTACATCCCATGGCCTTTCCCAACCATTTAAATTTTTCTCTTACAGGTCTAATACTTCCGAAAAACCAATACAATGCCCACCCGGAACAATATATAAAGCTAAACGAACCGTTCACTGGGTACTTACACGTACGAAAATCCCTATTGATTTACCTGATTTTACAAGGAAATAAAATGTGAAAAAAATATTTCTACATCCCTTGGCCTTTCCCAACCATTTAAATTTTTCTCTTACATGTCTAACACTTCCGAAAAACCAATACAACGCCCACCCGGAAGAATATATAAAGCTAAACGAACCGTTCACTGGGCACTTATCCGTACGAAAATCCCTATTGATTTACCTGATTTTACAAGGAAATAAAATGTGAAAAAAATATTTCTACATCCCATGGCCTTTCCCAACCATTTAAATTTTTCTCTTACAGGTCTAACACTTCCGAAAAACCAATACAACGACCACGCGGAACAATATCTAAAGCTAAAAGAACCGTTCACTGGGTACTTATCCGTAAGAAAATCCCTATTAATTTACCTGTTTTTACAAGGAAATAAAATATGAAAAAAATATTTCTACATCCCATGGCCTTTCCCAACCATTTAAATTTTTCTCTTACAGGTCTAATACATCCGAAAAAGCAATACAACGCCCACCCGGAACAATATATAAAGTTAAACGAACCGTTCACTGGGTACTTACACGTACGAAAGTCCCTATTGATTTACCTTATTTTACAAGGAAATAAAATATGAAAAAAATATTTCTACATCCCATGGCCTTTCCCAACCATTTAAATTTTTCTCTTACATTTCTAACACTTCCAAAAAACCAATACAACGCCCACCCGGAACAATATATAAAGCTAAACGAACCGTTCACTGGGCACTTATCCGTACGAAAATCCCTATTGATTTACCTGTTTTTACAAGGAAATAAAATGTGAAAAAAATATTTCTACATCCCATGGCCTTTCCCAACCATTTAAATTTTTCTCTTACAGGTCTAACACTTCCGAAAAACCAATACAACGCCCACCTGGAACAATATATAAAGGTAAACGAACCGTTCACTGGGCACTTATCCATAAGAAAATCCCTAATTAATTTATCTGTTTTTACAAGGAAATAAAATGTGAAAAAAATATTTCTACATCCCATGGCCTTTCCCAACCTTTTAAATTTTTCTCTTACAGGTCTAACACTTCCGAAAAGCCAATACAACGCCCACCCGGAACAATATATAAAGCTAACCGAACCGTTCACTGGGCACTTATCCGTACGAAAATCCCTATTGTTTTACCTGTTTTTACAAGGAAATAAAATGTGAAAAAAATATTTCTACATCCCTTGGCCTTTCCCAACCATTTAAATTTTTCTCTTACAGGTCTAACACTTCCGAAAAACCAATACAACGCCCACCCGGAACAATATATAAAGCTAAACGAACCGTTCACTGGGCACTTATCCTTACGAAAATCCCTATTGATTTACCTGTTTTTACAAGGAAATAAAATGTGAAAAAAATGTTTCTACATCCCATGGCCTTTCCCAACCATTTAAATTTTTCTCTTACAGGTCTAACACTTCCGAAAAACCAATACAACGCCCACCTGGAACAATATATAAAGGTAAACGAACCGTTCACTGGGCACTTATCCATACGAAAATCCCTAATTAATTAACCTGTTTTTACAAGGAAATAAAATGTGAAAAAAATATTTCTACATCCCATGGCCTTTCCCAACCATTTAAAATTTTCTCTTACAGGTCTAACACTTCTGAAAAGCCAATACAACGCCCACCCGGAACAATATATAAAGCTAAACGAACCGTTCACTGGGCACTTATCCGTACGAAAATCCCTATTGTTTTACCTGTTTTTACAAGGAAATAAAATGTGAAAAAAATATTTCTACATCCCTTGGCCTTTCCCAACCATTTAAATCTTTCTCTTACAGGTCTAACACTTCCGAAAAACCAATACAACGCCCACCTGGAACAATATATAAAGCTAAACGAACCGTTCACTGGGTACTTATCCTTACGAAAATCCCTATTTATTTACCTGTTTTTACAAGGAAATAAAATATGAAAAAAATATTTCTACATCCCATGGCCTTTCCCAACCATTTAAATTTTTCTCTTACAGGTCTAACACTTCCGAAAAACCAATACAACGCCCACCCGGAACAATATATAAAGCTAAACGAACCGTTCACTGGGTACTTACACGTACGAAAATCCCTATTGATTTACCTGTTTTTAAAAGGAAATAAAATGTGAAAAAATATTTCTACATCCCATGGCCTTTCCCAACCATTTAAATTTTTCACTTACAGGTCTAATACTTCCGAAAAACCAATACAACGCCCACCCGGAACAATATATAAAGCTAAACGAACCGTTCACTGGGTACTTACACGTACGAAAATCCCTATTGATTTACCTGATTTTACAAGGAAATAAAATGTGAAAAAAATATTTCTACATCCCTTGGCCTTTCCCAACCATTTAAATTTTTCTCTTACAGGTCTAACACTTCCGAAAAACCAATACAACGCCCACCCGGAAGAATATATAAAGCTAAACGAACCGTTCACTGGGCACTTATCCGTACGAAAATCCCTATTGATTTACCTGATTTTACAAGGAAATAAAATGTGAAAAAAATATTTCTACATCCCATGGCCTTTCCCAACCATTTAAATTTTTCTCTTACAGGTCTAACACTTCCGAAAAACCAATACAACGACCACGCGGAACAATATCTAAAGCTAAAAGAACCGTTCACTGGGTACTTATCCGTAAGAAAATCCCTATTAATTTACCTGTTTTTACAAGGAAATAAAATATGAAAAAAATATTTCTACATCCCATGGCCTTTCCCAACCATTTAAATTTTTCTCTTACAGGTCTAATACATCCGAAAAAGCAATACAACGCCCACCCGGAACAATATATAAAGTTAAACGAACCGTTCACTGGGTACTTACACGTACGAAAGTCCCTATTGATTTACCTTATTTTACAAGGAAATAAAATATGAAAAAAATATTTCTACATCCCATGGCCTTTCCCAACCATTTAAATTTTTCTCTTACATTTCTAACACTTCCGAAAAGCCAATACAACGCCCACCCGGAACAATATATAAAGCTAAACGAACCGTTCACTGGGCACTTATCCTTACGAAAATCCCTATTGATTTACCTGTTTTTACAAGGAAATAAAATGTGAAAAAAATGTTTCTACATCCCATGGCCTTTCCCAACCATTTAAATTTTTCTCTTACAGGTCTAACACTTCCGAAAAACCAATACAACGCCCACCTGGAACAATATATAAAGGTAAACGAACCGTTCACTGGGCACTTATCCATACGAAAATCCCTAATTAATTTACCTGTTTTTACAAGGAAATAAAATGTGAAAAAAATATTTCTACATCCCATGGCCTTTCCCAACCATTTAAATTTTTCTCTTACAGGTCTAACACTTCCGAAAAGCCAATACAACGCCCACCCGGAACAATATATAAAGCTAAACGAACCATTCACTGGGCACTTATCCGTACGAAAATCCCTATTGTTTTACCTGTTTTTACAAGGAAATAAAATGTGAAAAAAATATTTCTACATCCCTTGGCCTTTCCCAACCATTTAAATCTTTCTCTTACAGGTCTAACACTTCCGAAAAACCAATACAACGCCCACCTGGAACAATATATAAAGCTAAACGAACCGTTCACTGGGTACTTATCCTTACGAAAATCCCTATTAATTTACCTGTTTTTACAAGGAAATAAAATATGAAAAAAATATTTCTACATCCCATGGCCTTTCCCAACCATTTAAATTTTTCTCTTACAGGTCTAACACTTCCGAAAAACCAATACAACGCCCACCCGGAACAATATATAAAGCTAAACGAACCGTTCACTGGGCACTTATCCGTACGAAAATCCCTATTGATTTACCTGATTTTACAAGGAAATAAAATGTGAAAAAAATATTTCTACATCCCATGGCCTTTCCCAACCATTTAAATTTTTCTCTTACAGGTCTAACACTTCCGAAAAACCAATACAACGACCACGCGGAACAATATCTAAAGCTAAAAGAACCGTTCACTGGGTACTTATCCGTAAGAAAATCCCTATTGATTTACCTGTTTTTACAAGGAAATAAAATATGAAAAAAATATTTCTACATCCCATGGCCTTTCCCAACCATTTAAATTTTTCTCTTACAGGTCTAATACATCCGAAAAAGCAATACAACGCCCACCCGGAACAATATATAAAGTTAAACGAACCGTTCACTGGGTACTTACACGTACGAAAGTCCCTATTGATTTACCTTATTTTACAAGGAAATAAAATATGAAAAAAATATTTCTACATCCCATGGCCTTTCCCAACCATTTAAATTTTTCTCTTACATTTCTAACACTTCCAAAAAACCAATACAACGCCCACCCGGAACAATATATAAAGCTAAACGAACCGTTCACTGGGCACTTATCCGTACGAAAATCCCGATTGATTTACCTGTTTTTACAAGGAAATAAAATGTGAAAAAAATATTTCTACATCCCATGGCCTTTCCCAACCATTTAAATTTTTCTCTTACAGGTCTAACACTTCCGAAAAACCAATACAACGCCCACCTGGAACAATATATAAAGGTAAACGAACCGTTCACTGGGCACTTATCCATAAGAAAATCCCTAATTAATTTATCTGTTTTTACAAGGAAATAAAATGTGAAAAAAATATTTCTACATCCCATGGCCTTTCCCAACCTTTTAAATTTTTCTCTTACATGTCTAACACTTCCGAAAAGCCAATACAACGCCCACCCGGAACAATATATAAAGCTAAACGAACCGTTCACTGGGCACTTATCCGTACGAAAATCCCTATTGTTTTACCTGTTTTTACAAGGAAATAAAATGTGAAAAAAATATTTCTACATCCCTTGGCCTTTCCCAACCATTTAAATTTTTCTCTTACAGGTCTAACACTTCCGAAAAACCAATACAACGCCCACCCGGAACAATATATAAAGCTAAACGAACCGTTCACTGGGCACTTATCCTTACGAAAATCCCTATTGATTTACCTGTTTTTACAAGGAAATAAAATGTGAAAAAAATGTTTCTACATCCCATGGCCTTTCCCAACCATTTAAATTTTTCTCTTACAGGTCTAACACTTCCGAAAAACCAATACAACGCCCACCTGGAACAATATATAAAGGTAAACGAACCGTTCACTGGGCACTTATCCATACGAAAATCCCTAATTAATTTACCTGTTTTTACAAGGAAATAAAATGTGAAAAAAATATTTCTACATCCCATGGCCTTTCCCAACCATTTAAATTTTTCTCTTACAGGTCTAACACTTCCGAAAAGCCAATACAACGCCCACCCGGAACAATATATAAAGCTAAACGAACCGTTCACTGGGCACTTATCCGTACGAAAATCCCTATTGTTTTACCTGTTTTTACAAGGAAATAAAATGTGAAAAAAATATTTCTACATCCCTTGGCCTTTCCCAACCATTTAAATCTTTCTCTTACAGGTCTAACACTTCCGAAAAACTAATACAACGCCCACCTGGAACAATATATAAAGCTAAACGAACCGTTCACTGGGTACTTATCCTTACGAAAATCCCTATTAATTTACCTGTTTTTACAAGGAAATAAAATATGAAAAAAATATTTCTACATCCCATGGCCTTTCCCAACCATTTAAATTTTTCTCTTACAGGTCTAACACATCCGAAAAACCAATACAACGCCCACCCGGAACAATATATAAAGCTAAACGAACCGTTCACTGGGTACTTACACGTACGAAAATCCCTATTGATTTACCTGTTTTTAAAAGGAAATAAAATGTGAAAAAATATTTCTACATCCCATGGCCTTTCCCAACCATTTAAATTTTTCTCTTACAGGTCTAATACTTCCGAAAAACCAATACAACGCCCACCCGGAACAATATATAAAGCTAAACGAACCGTTCACTGGGTACTTACACGTACGAAAATCCCTATTGATTTACCTGATTTTACAAGGAAATAAAATGTGAAAAAAATATTTCTACATCCCTTGGCCTTTCCCAACCATTTAAATTTTTCTCTTACAGGTCTAACACTTCCGAAAAACCAATACAACGACCACCCGGAACAATATCTAAAGCTAAAAGAACCGTTCACTGGGTACTTATCCGTAAGAAAATCCCTATTGATTTACCTGTTTTTACAAGTAAATAAAATGTGAAAAAATATTTCTACATCCCATGGCCTTTCCCAACCATTTAAATTTTTCTCTTACAGGTCTAATACATCCGAAAAAGCAATACAACGACCACCCGGAACAATATCTAAAGCTTAAAGGACCGTTCACTGGGTACTTATCCGTAAGAAAATCCCTATTGATTTACCTGTTTTTACAAGTAAATAAAATGTGAAAAAATATTTCTACATCCCATGGCCTTTCCCAACCATTTAAATTTTTCTCTTACAGGTCTAATACATCCGAAAAAGCAATACAACGCCCACCCGGAACAATATATAAAGCTAAACGAACCGTTCACTGGGCACTTATCCGTACGAAAATCCCTATTGTTTTACCTGTTTTTACAAGGAAATAAAATGTGAAAAAAATATTTCTACATCCCTTGGCCTTTCCCAACCATTTAAATCTTTCTCTTACAGGTCTAACACTTCCGAAAAACCAATACAACGCCCACCTGGAACAATATATAAAGCTAAACGAACCGTTCACTGGGTACTTATCCTTACGAAAATCCCTATTAATTTACCTGTTTTTAAAAGGAAATAAAATGTGAAAAAATATTTCTACATCCCATGGCCTTTCCCAACCATTTAAATTTTTCTCTTACAGGTCTAATACTTCCGAAAAACCAATACAACGCCCACCCGGAACAATATATAAAGCTAAACGAACCGTTCACTGGGTACTTACACGTACGAAAATCCCTATTGATTTACCTGATTTTACAAGGAAATAAAATGTGAAAAAAATATTTCTACATCCCTTGGCCTTTCCCAACCATTTAAATTTTTCTCTTACAGGACTAACACTTCCGAAAAACCAATACAACGCCCACCCGGAAGAATATATAAAGCTAAACGAACCGTTCACTGGGCACTTATCCGTACGAAAATCCCTATTGGTTTACCTGATTTTACAAGGAAATAAAATGTGAAAAAAATATTTCTACATCCCATGGCCTTTCCCAACCATTTAAATTTTTCTCTTACAGGTCTAACACTTCCGAAAAACCAATACAACGCCTACCCGGAACAATATATAAAGCTAAACGAACCGTTCACTGGCCACTTATCCGTACGAAAATCCCTATTGTTTTACCTGTTTTTACAAGGAAATAAAATGTGAAAAAAATGTTTCTACATCCCATGGCCTTTCCCAACCATTTAAATTTTTCTCTTACAGGTCTAACACTTCCGAAAAACCAATACAACGCCCACCTGGAACAATATATAAAGGTAAACGAACCGTTCACTGGGCACTTATCCATACGAAAATCCCTAATTAATTTACCTGTTTTTACAAGGAAATAAAATGTGAAAAAAATATTTCTACATCCCATGGTCTTTCCCAACCATTTAAATTTTTCTCTTACAGGTCTAACACTTCCGAAAAGCCAATACAACGCCCACCCGGAACAATATATAAAGCTAAACGAACCGTTCACTGGGTACTTATCCTTACGAAAATCCCTATTAATTTACCTGTTTTTACAAGGAAATAAAATATGAAAAAAATATTTCTACATCCCATGGCCTTTCCCAACCATTTAAATTTTTCTCTTACAGGTCTAACACTTCCGAAAAACCAATACAACGCCCACCCGGAACAATATATAAAGCTAAACGAACCGTTCACTGGGTACTTACACGTACGAAAATCCCTATTGATTTACCTGTTTTTAAAAGGAAATAACATGTGAAAAAATATTTCTACATCCCATGGCCTTTCCCAACCATTTAAATTTTTCTCTTACAGGTCTAATACTTCCGAAAAACCAATACAACGCCCACCCGGAACAATATATAAAGCTAAACGAACCGTTCACTGGGTACTTGCACGTACGAAAATCCCTATTGATTTACCTGATTTTACAAGGAAATAAAATGTGAAAAAAATATTTCTACATCCCTTGGCCTTTCCCAACCATTTAAATTTTTCTCTTACAGGTCTAACACTTCCGAAAAACCAATACAACGCCCACCCGGAAGAATATATAAAGCTAAACGAACCGTTCACTGGGCACTTATCCGTACGAAAATCCCTATTGATTTACCTGATTTTACAAGGAAATAAAATGTGAAAAAAATATTTCTACATCCCATGGCCTTTCCCAACCATTTAAATTTTTCTCTTACAGGTCTAACACTTCCGAAAAACCAATACAACGACCACCCGGAACAATATCTAAAGCTAAAAGAACCGTTCACTGGGTACTTATCCGTAAGAAAATCCCTATTGATTTACCTGTTTTTACAAGTAAATAAAATGTGAAAAAATATTTCTACATACCATGGCCTTTCCCAACCATTTAAATTTTTCTCTTACAGGTCTAATACATCCGAAAAAGCAATACAACGCCCACCCGGAACAATATATAAAGCTAAACGAACCGTTCACTGGGTACTTACACGTACGAAAATCCCTATTGATTTACCTTATTTTACAAGGAAATAAAATATGAAAAAAATATTTCTACATCCCATGGCCTTTCCCAACCATTTAAATTTTTCTCTTACATTTCTAACACTTCCAAAAAACCAATACAACGCCCACCCGGAACAATATATAAAGCTAAACGAACCGTTCACTGGGCACTTATCCGTACGAAAATCCCTATTGATTTACCTGATTTTACAAGAAAATAAAATGTGAAAAAAAATTTCTACATCCCATGGCCTTTCCCAACCCTTTAAATTTTTCTCTTACAGGTCTAACACTTCCAAAAAACCAATACAACGCCCACCCGGAACAATATATAAAGCTAAACGAACTGTTCACTGGGCACTTATCCGTACGAAAATCCCTATTGATTTACCTGTTTTTACAAGGAAATAAAATGTGAAAAAAATATTTCTACATCCCATGGCCTTTCCCAACCATTTAAATTTTTCTCTTACAGGTCTAACACTTCCGAAAAACCAATACAACGCCTACCCGGAACAATATATAAAGCTAAACGAACCATTCACTGGGCACTTATCCGTACGAAAATCCCTATTGTTTTACCTGTTTTTACAAGGAAATAAAATGTGAAAAAAATGTTTCTACATCCCATGGCCTTTCCCAACCATTTAAATTTTTCTCTTACAGGTCTAACACTTCCGAAAAACCAATACAACGCCCACCTGGAACAATATATAAAGGTAAACGAACCGTTCACTGGGCACTTATCCATACGAAAATCCCTAATTAATTTACCTGTTTTTACAAGGAAATAAAATGTGAAAAAAATATTTCTACATCCCATGGCCTTTCCCAACCATTTAAATTTTTCTCTTACAGGTCTAACACTTCCGAAAAGCCAATACAACGCCCACCCGGAACAATATATAAAGCTAAACGAACCGTTCACTGGGTACTTATCCTTACGAAAATCCCTATTAATTTACCTGTTTTTACAAGGAAATAAAATGTGAAAAAAATATTTCTACATCCCTTGGCCTTTCCCAACCATTTAAATTTTTCTCTTACAGGTCTAACACTTCCGAAAAACCAATACAACGCCCACTTGGAACAATATATAAAGCTAAACGAACCGTTCACTGGGTACTTATCCTTACGAAAATCCCTATTAATTTACCTGTTTTTACAAGGAAATAAAATGTGAAAAAAATATTTCTACATCCCATGGCCTTTCCCAACCATTTAAATTTTTCTCTTACAGGTCTAACACTTCCGAAAAACCAATACAACGCCCACTTGGAACAATATATAAAGCTAAACGAACCGTTCACTGGGTACTTATCCTTACGAAAATCCCTATTAATTTACCTGTTTTTACAAGGAAATAAAATGTGAAAAAAATATTTCTACATCCCATGGCCTTTCCCAACCATTTAAATTTTTCTCTTACAGGTCTAACACTTCCGAAAAACCAATACAACGCCCACCCGGAACAATATATAAAGCTAAACGAACCGTTCACTGGGTACTTACACGTACGAAAATCCCTATTGATTTACCTGTTTTTACAAGGAAATAAAATGTGAAAAAATATTTCTACATCCCATGGCCTTTCGCAACCATTTAAATTTTTCTCTTACAGGTCTAATAATTCCGAAAAACCAATACAACGCCCACCCGGAACAATATATAAAGCTAAACGAACCGTTCACTGGGTACTTACACGTACGAAAATCCCTATTGATTTACCTGATTTTACAAGGAAATAAAATGTGAAAAAAATATTTCTACATCCCTTGGCCTTTCCCAACCATTTAAATTTTTCTCTTACAGGTCTAACACTTCCGAAAAACCAATACAACGCCCACCCGGAACAATATATAAAGCTAAACGAACCGTTCACTGGGCACTTATCCGTACGAAAATCCCTATTGATTTACCTGATTTTACAAGGAAATAAAATGTGAAAAAAATATTTCTACATCCCTTGGCCTTTCCCAACCATTTAAATTTTTCTCTTACAGGTCTAACACTTCCGAAAAACCAATACAACGCCCACCCGGAACAATATATAAAGCTAAACGAACCGTTCACTGGGCACTTATCCGTACGAAAATCCCTATTGATTTACCTGATTTTACAAGGAAATAAAATGTGAAAAAAATATTTCTACATCCCATGGCCTTTCCCAACCATTTAAATTTTTCTCTTACAGGTCTAACACTTCCGAAAAACCAATACAACGACCACCCGGAACAATATCTAAAGCTAAATGAACCGTTCACTGGGTACTTATCCGTACGAAAATCCCTATTGATTTACCTGATTTTACAAGGAAATAAAATGTGAAAAAAATATTTCTACATCCCATGGCCTTTCCCAACCATTTAAATTTTTCTCTTACAGGTCTACCACTTCCGAAAAACCAATACAACGCCCACCCGGAACAATATATAAAGCTAAACGAACCGTTCACTGGGCACTTATCCGTAAGAAAATCCCTATTGATTTACCTGTTTTTACAAGTAAATAAAATGTGAAAAAATATTTCTACATCCCATGGCCTTTCCCAACCATTTAAATTTTTCTCTTACAGGTCTAATACATCCGAAAAAGCAATACAACGCCCACCCGGAACAATATATAAAGCTAAACGAACCGTTCACTGGGTACTTACACGTACGAAAATCCCTATTGATTTACCTGATTTTACAAGGAAATAAAATGTGAAAAAAATATTTCTACATCCCTTGGCCTTTCCCAACCATTTAAATTTTTCTCTTACAGGTCTAACACTTCCGAAAAACCAATACAACGCCCACCCGGAAGAATATATAAAGCTAAACGAACCGTTCACTGGGCACTTATCCGTACGAAAATCCCTATTGATTTACCTGATTTTACAAGGAAATAAAATGTGAAAAAAATATTTCTACATCCCATGGCCTTTCCCAACCATTTAAATTTTTCTCTTACAGGTCTAACACTTCCGAAAAACCAATACAACGACCACCCGGAACAATATCTAAAGCTAAAAGAACCGTTCACTGGGTACTTATCCGTAAGAAAATCCCTATTGATTTACCTGTTTTTACAAGTAAATAAAATGTGAAAAAATATTTCTACATCCCATGGCCTTTCCCAACCATTTAAATTTTTCTCTTACAGGTCTAATACATCCGAAAAAGCAATACAACGCCCACCCGGAACAATATATAAAGCTAAACGAACCGTTCACTGGGTACTTGCACGTACGAAAATCCCTATTGATTTACCTTATTTTACAAGGAAATAAAATATGAAAAAAATATTTCTACATCCCATGGCCTTTCCCAACCATTTAAATTTTTCTCTTACATTTCTAACACTTCCAAAAAACCAATACAACGCCCACCCGGAACAATATATAAAGCTAAACGAACCGTTCACTGGGCACTTATCCGTACGAAAATCCCTATTGATTTACCTGATTTTACAAGAAAATAAAATGTGAAAAAAAATTTCTACATCCCATGGCCTTTCCCAACCCTTTAAATTTTTCTCTTACAGGTCTAACACTTCCAAAAAACCAATACAACGCCCACCCGGAACAATATATAAAGCTAAACGAACTGTTCACTGGGCACTTATCCGTACGAAAATCCCTATTGATTTACCTGTTTTTACAAGGAAATAAAATGTGAAAAAAATATTTCTACATCCCATGGCCTTTCCCAACCATTTAAATTTTTCTCTTACAGGTCTAACACTTCCGAAAAACCAATACAACGCCTACCCGGAACAATATATAAAGCTAAACGAACCATTCACTGGGCACTTATCCGTACGAAAATCCCTATTGTTTTACCTGTTTTTACAAGGAAATAAAATGTGAAAAAAATGTTTCTACATCCCATGGCCTTTCCCAACCATTTAAATTTTTCTCTTACAGGTCTAACACTTCCGAAAAACCAATACAACGCCCACCTGGAACAATATATAAAGGTAAACGAACCGTTCACTGGGCACTTATCCATACGAAAATCCCTAATTAATTTACCTGTTTTTACAAGGAAATAAAATGTGAAAAAAATATTTCTACATCCCATGGCCTTTCCCAACCATTTAAATTTTTCTCTTACAGGTCTAACACTTCCGAAAAGCCAATACAACGCCCACCCGGAACAATATATAAAGCTAAACGAACCGTTCACTGGGTACTTATCCTTACGAAAATCCCTATTAATTTACCTGTTTTTACAAGGAAATAAAATGTGAAAAAAATATTTCTACATCCCTTGGCCTTTCCCAACCATTTAAATTTTTCTCTTACAGGTCTAACACTTCCGAAAAACCAATACAACGCCCACTTGGAACAATATATAAAGCTAAACGAACCGTTCACTGGGTACTTATCCTTACGAAAATCCCTATTAATTTACCTGTTTTTACAAGGAAATAAAATGTGAAAAAAATATTTCTACATCCCATGGCCTTTCCCAACCATTTAAATTTTTCTCTTACAGGTCTAACACTTCCGAAAAACCAATACAACGCCCACTTGGAACAATATATAAAGCTAAACGAACCGTTCACTGGGTACTTATCCTTACGAAAATCCCTATTAATTTACCTGTTTTTACAAGGAAATAAAATGTGAAAAAAATATTTCTACATCCCATGGCCTTTCCCAACCATTTAAATTTTTCTCTTACAGGTCTAACACTTCCGAAAAACCAATACAACGCCCACCCGGAACAATATATAAAGCTAAACGAACCGTTCACTGGGTACTTACACGTACGAAAATCCCTATTGATTTACCTGTTTTTACAAGGAAATAAAATGTGAAAAAATATTTCTACATCCCATGGCCTTTCGCAACCATTTAAATTTTTCTCTTACAGGTCTAATAATTCCGAAAAACCAATACAACGCCCACCCGGAACAATATATAAAGCTAAACGAACCGTTCACTGGGTACTTACACGTACGAAAATCCCTATTGATTTACCTGATTTTACAAGGAAATAAAATGTGAAAAAAATATTTCTACATCCCTTGGCCTTTCCCAACCATTTAAATTTTTCTCTTACAGGTCTAACACTTCCGAAAAACCAATACAACGCCCACCCGGAACAATATATAAAGCTAAACGAACCGTTCACTGGGCACTTATCCGTACGAAAATCCCTATTGATTTACCTGATTTTACAAGGAAATAAAATGTGAAAAAAATATTTCTACATCCCTTGGCCTTTCCCAACCATTTAAATTTTTCTCTTACAGGTCTAACACTTCCGAAAAACCAATACAACGCCCACCCGGAACAATATATAAAGCTAAACGAACCGTTCACTGGGCACTTATCCGTACGAAAATCCCTATTGATTTACCTGATTTTACAAGGAAATAAAATGTGAAAAAAATATTTCTACATCCCATGGCCTTTCCCAACCATTTAAATTTTTCTCTTACAGGTCTAACACTTCCGAAAAACCAATACAACGACCACCCGGAACAATATCTAAAGCTAAATGAACCGTTCACTGGGTACTTATCCGTACGAAAATCCCTATTGATTTACCTGATTTTACAAGGAAATAAAATGTGAAAAAAATATTTCTACATCCCATGGCCTTTCCCAACCATTTAAATTTTTCTCTTACAGGTCTACCACTTCCGAAAAACCAATACAACGCCCACCCGGAACAATATATAAAGCTAAACGAACCGTTCACTGGGCACTTATCCGTAAGAAAATCCCTATTGATTTACCTGTTTTTACAAGTAAATAAAATGTGAAAAAATATTTCTACATCCCATGGCCTTTCCCAACCATTTAAATTTTTCTCTTACAGGTCTAATACATCCGAAAAAGCAATACAACGCCCACCCGGAACAATATATAAAGCTAAACGAACCGTTCACTGGGTACTTACACGTACGAAAATCCCTATTGATTTACCTGATTTTACAAGGAAATAAAATGTGAAAAAAATATTTCTACATCCCTTGGCCTTTCCCAACCATTTAAATTTTTCTCTTACAGGTCTAACACTTCCGAAAAACCAATACAACGCCCACCCGGAAGAATATATAAAGCTAAACGAACCGTTCACTGGGCACTTATCCGTACGAAAATCCCTATTGATTTACCTGATTTTACAAGGAAATAAAATGTGAAAAAAATATTTCTACATCCCATGGCCTTTCCCAACCATTTAAATTTTTCTCTTACAGGTCTAACACTTCCGAAAAACCAATACAACGACCACCCGGAACAATATCTAAAGCTAAAAGAACCGTTCACTGGGTACTTATCCGTAAGAAAATCCCTATTGATTTACCTGTTTTTACAAGTAAATAAAATGTGAAAAAATATTTCTACATCCCATGGCCTTTCCCAACCATTTAAATTTTTCTCTTACAGGTCTAATACATCCGAAAAAGCAATACAACGCCCACCCGGAACAATATATAAAGCTAAACGAACCGTTCACTGGGTACTTACACGTACGAAAATCCCTATTGATTTACCTTATTTTACAAGGAAATAAAATATGAAAAAAATATTTCTACATCCCATGGCCTTTCCCAACCATTTAAATTTTTCTCTTACATTTCTAACACTTCCAAAAAACCAATACAACGCCCACCCGGAACAATATATAAAGCTAAACGAACCGTTCACTGGGCACTTATCCGTACGAAAATCCCTATTGATTTACCTGATTTTACAAGAAAATAAAATGTGAAAAAAAATTTCTACATCCCATGGCCTTTCCCAACCCTTTAAATTTTTCTCTTACAGGTCTAACACTTCCAAAAAACCAATACAACGCCCACCCGGAACAATATATAAAGCTAAACGAACTGTTCACTGGGCACTTATCCGTACGAAAATCCCTATTGATTTACCTGTTTTTACAAGGAAATAAAATGTGAAAAAAATATTTCTACATCCCATGGCCTTTCCCAACCATTTAAATTTTTCTCTTACAGGTCTAACACTTCCGAAAAACCAATACAACGCCTACCCGGAACAATATATAAAGCTAAACGAACCATTCACTGGGCACTTATCCGTACGAAAATCCCTATTGTTTTACCTGTTTTTACAAGGAAATAAAATGTGAAAAAAATGTTTCTACATCCCATGGCCTTTCCCAACCATTTAAATTTTTCTCTTACAGGTCTAACACTTCCGAAAAACCAATACAACGACCACCCGGAACAATATCTAAAGCTAAATGAACCGTTCACTGGGTACTTATCCGTACGAAAATCCCTATTGATTTACCTGATTTTACAAGGAAATAAAATGTGAAAAAAATATTTCTACATCCCATGGCCTTTCCCAACCATTTAAATTTTTCTCTTACAGGTCTACCACTTCCGAAAAACCAATACAACGCCCACCCGGAACAATATATAAAGCTAAACGAACCGTTCACTGGGCACTTATCCGTAAGAAAATCCCTATTGATTTACCTGTTTTTACAAGTAAATAAAATGTGAAAAAATATTTCTACATCCCATGGCCTTTCCCAACCATTTAAATTTTTCTCTTACAGGTCTAATACATCCGAAAAAGCAATACAACGCCCACCCGGAACAATATATAAAGCTAAACGAACCGTTCACTGGGTACTTACACGTACGAAAATCCCTATTGATTTACCTGATTTTACAAGGAAATAAAATGTGAAAAAAATATTTCTACATCCCTTGGCCTTTCCCAACCATTTAAATTTTTCTCTTACAGGTCTAACACTTCCGAAAAACCAATACAACGCCCACCCGGAAGAATATATAAAGCTAAACGAACCGTTCACTGGGCACTTATCCGTACGAAAATCCCTATTGATTTTCCTGATTTTACAAGGAAATAAAATGTGAAAAAAATATTTCTACATCCCATGGCCTTTCCCAACCATTTAAATTTTTCTCTTACAGGTCTAACACTTCCGAAAAACCAATACAACGACCACCCGGAACAATATCTAAAGCTAAAAGAACCGTTCACTGGGTACTTATCCGTAAGAAAATCCCTATTGATTTACCTGTTTTTACAAGTAAATAAAATGTGAAAAAATATTTCTACATCCCATGGCCTTTCCCAACCATTTAAATTTTTCTCTTACAGGTCTAATACATCCGAAAAAGCAATACAACGCCCACCCGGAACAATATATAAAGCTAAACGAACCGTTCACTGGGTACTTACACGTACGAAAATCCCTATTGATTTACCTTATTTTACAAGGAAATAAAATATGAAAAAAATATTTCTACATCCCATGGCCTTTCCCAACCATTTAAATTTTTCTCTTACATTTCTAACACTTCCAAAAAACCAATACAACGCCCACCCGGAACAATATATAAAGCTAAACGAACCGTTCACTGGGCACTTATCCGTACGAAAATCCCTATGGATTTACCTGATTTTACAAGAAAATAAAATGTGAAAAAAAATTTCTACATCCCATGGCCTTTCCCAACCCTTTAAATTTTTCTCTTACAGGTCTAACACTTCCAAAAAACCAATACAACGCCCACCCGGAACAATATATAAAGCTAAACGAACTGTTCACTGGGCACTTATCCGTACGAAAATCCCTATTGATTTACCTGTTTTTACAAGGAAATAAAATGTGAAAAAAATATTTCTACATCCCATGGCCTTTCCCAACCATTTAAATTTTTCTCTTACAGGTCTAACACTTCCGAAAAACCAATACAACGCCTACCCGGAACAATATATAAAGCTAAACGAACCATTCACTGGGCACTTATCCGTACGAAAATCCCTATTGTTTTACCTGTTTTTACAAGGAAATAAAATGTGAAAAAAATGTTTCTACATCCCATGGCCTTTCCCAACCATTTAAATTTTTCTCTTACAGGTCTAACACTTCCGAAAAACCAATACAACGCCCACCTGGAACAATATATAAAGGTAAACGAACCGTTCACTGGGCACTTATCCATACGAAAATCCCTAATTAATTTACCTGTTTTTACAAGGAAATAAAATGTGAAAAAAATATTTCTACATCCCATGGCCTTTCCCAACCATTTAAATTTTTCTCTTACAGGTCTAACACTTCCGAAAAGCCAATACAACGCCCACCCGGAACAATATATAAAGCTAAACGAACCGTTCACTGGGTACTTATCCTTACGAAAATCCCTATTAATTTACCTGTTTTTACAAGGAAATAAAATGTGAAAAAAATATTTCTACATCCCTTGGCCTTTCCCAACCATTTAAATTTTTCTCTTACAGGTCTAACACTTCCGAAAAACCAATACAACGCCCACTTGGAACAATATATAAAGCTAAACGAACCGTTCACTGGGTACTTATTCTTACGAAAATCCCTATTAATTTACCTGTTTTTACAAGGAAATAAAATGTGAAAAAAATATTTCTACATCCCATGGCCTTTCCCAACCATTTAAATTTTTCTCTTACAGGTCTAACACTTCCGAAAAACCAATACAACGCCCACTTGGAACAATATATAAAGCTAAACGAACCGTTCACTGGGTACTTATCCTTACGAAAATCCCTATTAATTTACCTGTTTTTACAAGGAAATAAAATGTGAAAAAAATATTTCTACATCCCATGGCCTTTCCCAACCATTTAAATTTTTCTCTTACAGGTCTAACACTTCCGAAAAACCAATACAACGCCCACCCGGAACAATATATAAAGCTAAACGAACCGTTCACTGGGTACTTACACGTACGAAAATCCCTATTGATTTACCTGTTTTTACAAGGAAATAAAATGTGAAAAAATATTTCTACATCCCATGGCCTTTCGCAACCATTTAAATTTTTCTCTTACAGGTCTAATAATTCCGAAAAACCAATACAACGCCCACCCGGAACAATATATAAAGCTAAACGAACCGTTCACTGGGTACTTACACGTACGAAAATCCCTATTGATTTACCTGATTTTACAAGGAAATAAAATGTGAAAAAAATATTTCTACATCCCATGGCCTTTCCCAACCATTTAAATTTTTCTCTTACAGGTCTAACACTTCCGAAAAACCAATACAACGACCACCCGGAACAATATCTAAAGCTAAATGAACCGTTCACTGGGTACTTATCCGTACGAAAATCCCTATTGATTTACCTGATTTTACAAGGAAATAAAATGTGAAAAAAATATTTCTACATCCCATGGCCTTTCCCAACCATTTAAATTTTTCTCTTACAGGTCTACCACTTCCGAAAAACCAATACAACGCCCACCCGGAACAATATATAAAGCTAAACCAACCGTTCACTGGGCACTTATCCGTAAGAAAATCCCTATTGATTTACCTGTTTTTACAAGTAAATAAAATGTGAAAAAATATTTCTACATCCCATGGCCTTTCCCAACCATTTAAATTTTTCTCTTACAGGTCTAATACATCCGAAAAAGCAATACAACGCCCACCCGGAACAATATATAAAGCTAAACGAACCGTTCACTGGGTACTTACACGTACGAAAATCCCTATTGATTTACCTGATTTTACAAGGAAATAAAATGTGAAAAAAATATTTCTACATCCCTTGGCCTTTCCCAACCATTTAAATTTTTCTCTTACAGGTCTAACACTTCCGAAAAACCAATACAACGCCCACCCGGAAGAATATATAAAGCTAAACGAACCGTTCACTGGGCACTTATCCGTACGAAAATCCCTATTGATTTACCTGATTTTACAAGGAAATAAAATGTGAAAAAAATATTTCTACATCCCATGGCCTTTCCCAACCATTTAAATTTTTCTCTTACAGGTCTAACACTTCCGAAAAACCAATACAACGACCACCCGGAACAATATCTAAAGCTAAAAGAACCGTTCACTGGGTACTTATCCGTAAGAAAATCCCTATTGATTTACCTGTTTTTACAAGTAAATAAAATGTGAAAAAATATTTCTACATCCCATGGCCTTTCCCAACCATTTAAATTTTTCTCTTACAGGTCTAATACATCCGAAAAAGCAATACAACGCCCACCCGGAACAATATATAAAGCTAAACGAACCGTTCACTGGGTACTTACACGTACGAAAATCCCTATTGATTTACCTTATTTTACAAGGAAATAAAATATGAAAAAAATATTTCTACATCCCATGGCCTTTCCCAACCATTTAAATTTTTCTCTTACATTTCTAACACTTCCAAAAAACCAATACAACGCCCACCCGGAACAATATATAAAGCTAAACGAACCGTTCACTGGGCACTTATCCGTACGAAAATCCCTATTGATTTACCTGATTTTACAAGAAAATAAAATGTGAAAAAAAATTTCTACATCCCATGGCCTTTCCCAACCCTTTAAATTTTTCTCTTACAGGTCTAACACTTCCAAAAAACCAATACAACGCCCACCCGGAACAATATATAAAGCTAAACGAACTGTTCACTGGGCACTTATCCGTACGAAAATCCCTATTGATTTACCTGTTTTTACAAGGAAATAAAATGTGAAAAAAATATTTCTACATCCCATGGCCTTTCCCAACCATTTAAATTTTTCTCTTACAGGTCTAACACTTCCGAAAAACCAATACAACGCCTACCCGGAACAATATATAAAGCTAAACGAACCATTCACTGGGCACTTATCCGTACGAAAATCCCTATTGTTTTACCTGTTTTTACAAGGAAATAAAATGTGAAAAAAATGTTTCTACATCCCATGGCCTTTCCCAACCATTTAAATTTTTCTCTTACAGGTCTAACACTTCCGAAAAACCAATACAACGCCCACCTGGAACAATATATAAAGGTAAACGAACCGTTCACTGGGCACTTATCCATACGAAAATCCCTAATTAATTTACCTGTTTTTACAAGGAAATAAAATGTGAAAAAAATATTTCTACATCCCATGGCCTTTCCCAACCATTTAAATTTTTCTCTTACAGGTCTAACACTTCCGAAAAGCCAATACAACGCCCACCCGGAACAATATATAAAGCT
The DNA here is from genome assembly GCF_049243985.1 of Paroedura picta. NCBI lineage: Eukaryota > Metazoa > Chordata > Lepidosauria > Squamata > Gekkonidae > Paroedura > Paroedura picta. The sequence goes on from NC_135372.1 coordinate 23,990,494, forward strand.
AAACGAACCGTTCACTGGGTACTTATCCTTACGAAAATCCCTATTAATTTTTCTGTTTTTACAAGGAAATAAAATGTGAAAAAAATATTTCTACATCCCTTGGCCTTTCCCAACCATTTAAATTTTTCTCTTACAGGTCTAACACTTCCGAAAAACCAATACAACGCCCACTTGGAACAATATATAAAGCTAAACGAACCGTTCACTGGGTACTTATTCTTACGAAAATCCCTATTAATTTACCTGTTTTTACAAGGAAATAAAATGTGAAAAAAATATTTCTACATCCCATGGCCTTTCCCAACCATTTAAATTTTTCTCTTACAGGTCTAACACTTCCGAAAAACCAATACAACGCCCACTTGGAACAATATATAAAGCTAAACGAACCGTTCACTGGGTACTTATCCTTACGAAAATCCCTATTAATTTACCTGTTTTTACAAGGAAATAAAATGTGAAAAAAATATTTCTACATCCCATGGCCTTTCCCAACCATTTAAATTTTTCTCTTACAGGTCTAACACTTCCGAAAAACCAATACAACGCCCACCCGGAACAATATATAAAGCTAAACGAACCGTTCACTGGGTACTTACACGTACGAAAATCCCTATTGATTTACCTGTTTTTACAAGGAAATAAAATGTGAAAAAATATTTCTACATCCCATGGCCTTTCGCAACCATTTAAATTTTTCTCTTACAGGTCTAATAATTCCGAAAAACCAATACAACGCCCACCCGGAACAATATATAAAGCTAAACGAACCGTTCACTGGGTACTTACACGTACGAAAATCCCTATTGATTTACCTGATTTTACAAGGAAATAAAATGTGAAAAAAATATTTCTACGTCCCTTGGCCTTTCCCAACCATTTAAATTTTTCTCTTACAGGTCTAACACTTCCGAAAAACCAATACAACGCCCACCCGGAACAATATATAAAGCTAAACGAACCGTTCACTGGGCACTTATCCGTACGAAAATCCCTATTGATTTACCTGATTTTACAAGGAAATAAAATGTGAAAAAAATATTTCTACATCCCTTGGCCTTTCCCAACCATTTAAATTTTTCTCTTACAGGTCTAACACTTCCGAAAAACCAATACAACGCCCACCCGGAACAATATATAAAGCTAAACGAACCGTTCACTGGGCACTTATCCGTACGAAAATCCCTATTGATTTACCTGATTTTACAAGGAAATAAAATGTGAAAAAAATATTTCTACATCCCATGGCCTTTCCCAACCATTTAAATTTTTCTCTTACAGGTCTAACACTTCCGAAAAACCAATACAACGACCACCCGGAACAATATCTAAAGCTAAATGAACCGTTCACTGGGTACTTATCCGTACGAAAATCCCTATTGATTTACCTGATTTTACAAGGAAATAAAATGTGAAAAAAATATTTCTACATCCCATGGCCTTTCCCAACCATTTAAATTTTTCTCTTACAGGTCTACCACTTCCGAAAAACCAATACAACGCCCACCCGGAACAATATATAAAGCTAAACGAACCGTTCACTGGGCACTTATCCGTAAGAAAATCCCTATTGATTTACCTGTTTTTACAAGTAAATAAAATGTGAAAAAATATTTCTACATCCCATGGCCTTTCCCAACCATTTAAATTTTTCTCTTACAGGTCTAATACATCCGAAAAAGCAATACAACGCCCACCCGGAACAATATATAAAGCTAAACGAACCGTTCACTGGGTACTTACACGTACGAAAATCCCTATTGATTTACCTGATTTTACAAGGAAATAAAATGTGAAAAAAATATTTCTACATCCCTTGGCCTTTCCCAACCATTTAAATTTTTCTCTTACAGGTCTAACACTTCCGAAAAACCAATACAACGCCCACCCGGAAGAATATATAAAGCTAAACGAACCGTTCACTGGGCACTTATCCGTACGAAAATCCCTATTGATTTACCTGATTTTACAAGGAAATAAAATGTGAAAAAAATATTTCTACATCCCATGGCCTTTCCCAACCATTTAAATTTTTCTCTTACAGGTCTAACACTTCCGAAAAACCAATACAACGACCACCCGGAACAATATCTAAAGCTAAAAGAACCGTTCACTGGGTACTTATCCGTAAGAAAATCCCTATTGATTTACCTGTTTTTACAAGTAAATAAAATGTGAAAAAATATTTCTACATCCCATGGCCTTTCCCAACCATTTAAATTTTTCTCTTACAGGTCTAATACATCCGAAAAAGCAATACAACGCCCACCCGGAACAATATATAAAGCTAAACGAACCGTTCACTGGGTACTTACACGTACGAAAATCCCTATTGATTTACCTTATTTTACAAGGAAATAAAATATGAAAAAAATATTTCTACATCCCATGGCCTTTCCCAACCATTTAAATTTTTCTCTTACATTTCTAACACTTCCAAAAAACCAATACAACGCCCACCCGGAACAATATATAAAGCTAAACGAACCGTTCACTGGGCACTTATCCGTACGAAAATCCCTATTGATTTACCTGATTTTACAAGAAAATAAAATGTGAAAAAAAATTTCTACATCCCATGGCCTTTCCCAACCCTTTAAATTTTTCTCTTACAGGTCTAACACTTCCAAAAAACCAATACAACGCCCACCCGGAACAATATATAAAGCTAAACGAACTGTTCACTGGGCACTTATCCGTACGAAAATCCCTATTGATTTACCTGTTTTTACAAGGAAATAAAATGTGAAAAAAATATTTCTACATCCCATGGCCTTTCCCAACCATTTAAATTTTTCTCTTACAGGTCTAACACTTCCGAAAAACCAATACAACGCCTACCCGGAACAATATATAAAGCTAAACGAACCATTCACTGGGCACTTATCCGTACGAAAATCCCTATTGTTTTACCTGTTTTTACAAGGAAATAAAATGTGAAAAAAATGTTTCTACATCCCATGGCCTTTCCCAACCATTTAAATTTTTCTCTTACAGGTCTAACACTTCCGAAAAACCAATACAACGCCCACCTGGAACAATATATAAAGGTAAACGAACCGTTCACTGGGCACTTATCCATACGAAAATCCCTAATTAATTTACCTGTTTTTACAAGGAAATAAAATGTGAAAAAAATATTTCTACATCCCATGGCCTTTCCCAACCATTTAAATTTTTCTCTTACAGGTCTAACACTTCCGAAAAGCCAATACAACGCCCACCCGGAACAATATATAAAGCTAAACGAACCGTTCACTGGGTACTTATCCTTACGAAAATCCCTATTAATTTACCTGTTTTTACAAGGAAATAAAATGTGAAAAAAATATTTCTACATCCCTTGGCCTTTCCCAACCATTTAAATTTTTCTCTTACAGGTCTAACACTTCCGAAAAACCAATACAACGCCCACTTGGAACAATATATAAAGCTAAACGAACCGTTCACTGGGTACTTATTCTTACGAAAATCCCTATTAATTTACCTGTTTTTACAAGGAAATAAAATGTGAAAAAAATATTTCTACATCCCATGGCCTTTCCCAACCATTTAAATTTTTCTCTTACAGGTCTAACACTTCCGAAAAACCAATACAACGCCCACTTGGAACAATATATAAAGCTAAACGAACCGTTCACTGGGTACTTATCCTTACGAAAATCCCTATTAATTTACCTGTTTTTACAAGGAAATAAAATGTGAAAAAAATATTTCTACATCCCATGGCCTTTCCCAACCATTTAAATTTTTCTCTTACAGGTCTAACACTTCCGAAAAACCAATACAACGCCCACCCGGAACAATATATAAAGCTAAACGAACCGTTCACTGGGTACTTACACGTACGAAAATCCCTATTGATTTACCTGTTTTTACAAGGAAATAAAATGTGAAAAAATATTTCTACATCCCATGGCCTTTCGCAACCATTTAAATTTTTCTCTTACAGGTCTAATACTTCCGAAAAACCAATACAACGCCCACCCGGAACAATATATAAAGCTAAACGAACCGTTCACTGGGTACTTACACGTACGAAAATCCCTATTGATTTACCTGATTTTACAAGGAAATAAAATGTGAAAAAAATATTTCTACATCCCTTGGCCTTTCCCAACCATTTAAATTTTTCTCTTACAGGTCTAACACTTCCGAAAAACCAATACAACGCCCACCCGGAACAATATATAAAGCTAAACGAACCGTTCACTGGGCACTTATCCGTACGAAAATCCCTATTGATTTACCTGATTTTACAAGGAAATAAAATGTGAAAAAAATATTTCTACATCCCTTGGCCTTTCCCAACCATTTAAATTTTTCTCTTACAGGTCTAACACTTCCGAAAAACCAATACAACGCCCACCCGGAACAATATATAAAGCTAAACGAACCGTTCACTGGGCACTTATCCGTACGAAAATCCCTATTGATTTACCTGATTTTACAAGGAAATAAAATGTGAAAAAAATATTTCTACATCCCATGGCCTTTCCCAACCATTTAAATTTTTCTCTTACAGGTCTAACACTTCCGAAAAACCAATACAACGACCACCCGGAACAATATCTAAAGCTAAATGAACCGTTCACTGGGTACTTATCCGTACGAAAATCCCTATTGATTTACCTGATTTTACAAGGAAATAAAATGTGAAAAAAATATTTCTACATCCCATGGCCTTTCCCAACCATTTAAATTTTTCTCTTACAGGTCTACCACTTCCGAAAAACCAATACAACGCCCACCCGGAACAATATATAAAGCTAAACGAACCGTTCACTGGGCACTTATCCGTAAGAAAATCCCTATTGATTTACCTGTTTTTACAAGTAAATAAAATGTGAAAAAATATTTCTACATCCCATGGCCTTTCCCAACCATTTAAATTTTTCTCTTACAGGTCTAATACATCCGAAAAAGCAATACAACGCCCACCCGGAACAATATATAAAGCTAAACGAACCGTTCACTGGGTACTTACACGTACGAAAATCCCTATTGATTTACCTTATTTTACAAGGAAATAAAATATGAAAAAAATATTTCTACATCCCATGGCCTTTCCCAACCATTTAAATTTTTCACTTACATTTCTAACACTTCCAAAAAACCAATACAACGCCCACCCGGAACAATATATAAAGCTAAACGAACCGTTCACTGGGCACTTATCCGTATGAAAATCCCTATTGATTTACCTGATTTTATAAGAAAATAAAATGTGAAAAAAATATTTCTACATCCCATGGCCTTTCCCAACCCTTTAAATTTTTCTCTTACAGGTCTAACACTTCCAAAAAACCAATACAACGCCCACCCGGAACAATATATAAAGCTAAACGAACCGTTCACTGGGCACTTATCCGTACGAAAATCCCTATTGATTTACCTGATTTTACAAGGAAAGAAAATGTGAAAAAAATATTTCTACATCCCATGGCCTTTCCCAACCATTTAAATTTTTCTCTTACAGGTCTACCACTTCCGAAAAACCAATACAACGCCCACCCGGAACAATATATAAAGCTAAACGAACCGTTCACTGGGCACTTATCCGTACGAAAATCCCTATTGTTTTACCTGTTTTTACAAGGAAATAAAATGTGAAAAAAATGTTTCTACATCCCATGGCCTTTCCCAACCATTTAAATTTTTCTCTTACAGGTCTAACACTTCCGAAAAACCAATACAACGCCCACCCGGAACAATATATAAAGCTAAACGAACCGTTCACTGGGTACTTACACGTACGAAAATCCCTATTGATTTACCTGTTTTTACAAGGAAATAAAATGTGAAAAAATAGTTCTAAATCCCATGGCCTTTCCCAACCATTTAAATTTTTCTCTTACAGGTCTAATACTTCCGAAAAACCAATACAACGCCCACCCGGAACAATATATAAAGCTAAACGAACCGTTCACTGGGTACTTACACGTACGAAAATCCCTATTGATTTACCTGATTTTACAAGGAAATAAAATGTGAAAAAAATATTTCTACATCCCTTGGCCTTTCCCAACCATTTAAATTTTTCTCTTACAGGTCTAACACTTCCGAAAAACCAATACAACGCCCACCCGGAACAATATATAAAGCTAAACGAACCGTTCACTGGGCACTTATCCGTACGAAAATCCCTATTGATTTACCTGATTTTACAAGGAAATAAAATGTGAAAAAAATATTTCTACATCCCATGGCCTTTCCCAATCCTTTAAATTTTTCTCTTACAGGTCTAACACTTCCAAAAAACCAATACAACGCCCACCCGGAACAATATATAAAGCTAAACGAACCGTTCACTGGGCACTTATCCGTACGAAAATCCCTATTGATTTACCTGTTTTTACAAGGAAATAAAATGTGAAAAAAATATTTCTACATCCCATGGCCTTTCCCAACCATTTAAATTTTTCTCTTACAGGTCTACCACTTCCGAAAAACCAATACAACTCCCACCCGGAACAATATATAAAGCTAAACGAACCGTTCACTGGGCACTTATCCGTACGAAAATCCCTATTGTTTTACCTGTTTTTACAAGGAAATAAAATGTGAAAAAAATGTTTATACATCCCATGGCCTTTCCCAACCATTTAAATTTTTCTCTTACAGGTCTAACACTTCCGAAAAACCAATACAACGCCCACCCAGAACAATATATAAAGCTAAACGAACCGTTCACTGGGTACTTACACGTACGAATATCCCTATTGATTTACCTGTTTTTACAAGGAAATAAAATGTGAAAAAATATTTCTAAATCCCATGGCCTTTCTCAACCATTTAAATTTTTCTCTTACAGGTCTAATACTTCCGAAAAACCAATACAACGCCCACCCGGAACAATATATAAAGCTAAACGAACCGTTCACTGGGTACTTACACGTACGAAAATCCCTATTGATTTACCTGATTTTACAAGGAAATAAAATGTGAAAAAATATTTCTACATCCCTTGGCCTTTCCCAACCATTTAAATTTTTCTCTTACAGGTCTAACACTTCCGAAAAACCAATACAACGCCCACCCGGAACAATATATAAAGCTAAACGAACCGTTCACTGGGCACTTATCCGTACGAAAATCCCTATTGATTTACCTGATTTTACAAGAAAATAAAATGTGAAAAAAATATTTCTACATCCCTTGGCCTTTCCCAACCATTTAAATTTTTCTCTTACAGGTCTAACACTTCCGAAAAACCAATACAACGCCCACCCGGAACAATATATAAAGCTAAACGAACCGTTCACTGGGCACTTATCCGTACGAAAATCCCTATTGATTTACCTGATTTTACAAGAAAATAAAATGTGAAAAAAATATTTCTACATCCCATGGCCTTTCCCAACCCTTTAAATTTTTCTCTTACAGGTCTAACACTTCCAAAAAACCAATACAACGCCCACCCGGAACAATATATAAAGCTAAACGAACCGTTCACTGGGCACTTATCCGTACGAAAATCCCTATTGATTTACCTGTTTTTACAAGGAAATAAAATGTGAAAAAAATATTTCTACATCCCATGGCCTTTCCCAACCATTTAAATTTTTCTCTTACAGGTCTACCACTTCCGAAAAACCAATACAACGCCCACCCGGAACAATATATAAAGCTAAACGAACCGTTCACTGGGCACTTATCCGTAAGAAAATCCCTATTGATTTACCTGTTTTTACAAGTAAATAAAATGTGAAAAAATATTTTTACATCCCATGGCCTTTCCCAACCATTTAAATTTTTCTCTTACAAGTCTAATACATCCGAAAAAGCAATACAACGCCCACCCGGAACAATATATAAAGCTAAACGAACCGTTCACTGGGTACTTACACGTACGAAAATCCCTATTGATTTACCTTATTTTACAAGGAAATAAAATATGAAAAAAATATTTCTACATCCCATGGCCTTTCCCAACCATTTAAATTTTTCTCTTACATTTCTAACACTTCCAAAAAACCAATACAACGCCCACCCAGAACAATATATAAAGCTAAACGAACCGTTCACTGGGCACTTATCCGTACGAAAATCCCTATTGATTTACCTGATTTTACAAGAAAATAAAATGTGAAAAAAATATTTCTACATCCCATGGCCTTTCCCAACCCTTTAAATTTTTCTCTTACAGGTCTAACACTTCCAAAAAACCAATACAACGCCCACCCGGAACAATATATAAAGCTAAACGAACCGTTCACTGGGCACTTATCCGTACGAAAATCCCTATTGATTTACCTGTTTTTACAAGGAAATAAAATGTGAAAAAAATATTTCTACATCCCATGGCCTTTCCCAACCATTTAAATTTTTCTCTTACAGGTCTACCACTTCCGAAAAACCAATACAACGCCCACCCGGAACAATATATAAAGCTAAACGAACCGTTCACTGGGCACTTATCCGTACGAAAATCCCTATTGTTTTACCTGTTTTTACAAGGAAATAAAATGTGAAAAAAATGTTTCTACATCCCATGGCCTTTCCCAACCATTTAAAATTTTCTCTTACAGGTCTAACACTTCCAAAAAACCAATACAACGCCCACCCGGAACAATATATAAAGCTAAACGAACCGTTCACTGGGTACTTACACGTACGAAAATCCCTATTGATTTACCTGTTTTTACAAGGAAATAAAATGTGAAAAAATATTTCTAAATCCCATGGCCTTTCCCAACCATTTAAATTTTTCTCTTACAGGTCTAATACTTCCGAAAAACCAATACAACGCCCACCCGGAAGAATATATAAAGCTAAACGAACCGTTCACTGGGTACTTACACGTACGAAAATCCCTATTGATTTACCTGATTTTACAAGGAAATAAAATGTGAAAAAAATATTTCTACATCCCTTGGCCTTTCCCAACCATTTAAATTTTTCTCTTACAGGTCTAACACTTCCGAAAAATCAATACAACGCCCACCCGGAACAATATATAAAGCTAAACGAACCGTTCACTGGGCACTTATCCGTACGAAAATCCCTATTGATTTACCTGATTTTACAAGGAAATAAAATGTGAAAAAAATATTTCTACATCCCATGGCCTTTCCCAACCATTTAAATTTTTCTCTTACAGGTCTAATACATCCGAAAAAGCAATACAATGCCCACCCGGAACAATATATAAAGCTAAACGAACCGTTCACTGGGTACTTACACGTACGAAAATCCCTATTGATTTACCTTATTTTACAAGGAAATAAAATATGAAAAAAATATTTCTACATCCCATGGCCTTTCCCAACCATTTAAATTTTTCTCTTACATTTCTAACACTTCCAAAAAACCAATACAACGCCCACCCGGAACAATATATAAAGCTAAACGAACCGTTCACTGGGCAATTATCCGTACGAAAATCCCTATTGATTTACCTGATTTTACAAGAAAATAAAATGTGAAAAAAATATTTCTACATCCCTTGGCCTTTCCCAACCATTTAAATTTTTCTCTTACAGGTCTAACACTTCCGAAAAACCAATACAACGCCCACCCAGAACAATATATAAAGCTAAACGAACCGTTCACTGGGCACTTATCCGTACGAAAATCCCTATTGATTTACCTGTTTTTACAAGGAAATAAAATGTGAAAAAAATATTTCTACATCCCATGGCCTTTCCCAACCATTTAAATTTTTCTCTTACAGGTCTACCACTTCCGAAAAACCAATACAACGCCCACCCGGTACAATATTTAAAGCTAAACGAACCGTTCACTGGGCACTTATCCATAAGAAAATCCCTATTGATTTACCTGTTTTTACAAGTAAATAAAATGTGAAAAAATATTTCTACATCCCATGGCCTTTCCCAACCATTTAAATTTTTCTCTTACAGGTCTAATACAACCGAAAAAGCAATACAACGCCCACCCGGAACAATATATAAAGCTAAACGAACCGTTCACTGGGTACTTACACGTACGAAAATCCCTACTGATTTACCTTATTTTACAAGGAAATAAAATATGAAAAAAATATTTCTACATCCCATGGCCTTTCCCAACCATTTAAATTTTTCTCTTACATTTCTAACACTTCCAAAAAACCAATACAACGCCCACCCGGAACAATATATAAAGCTAAACGAACCGTTCACTGGGCACTTATCCGTAAGAAAATCCCTATTGATTTACCTGATTTTACAAGAAAATAAAATGTGAAAAAAATATTTCTACATCCCATGGCCTTTCCCAACCCTTTAAATTTTTCTCTTACAGGTCTAACACTTCCAAAAAACCAATACAACGCCCACCCGGAACAATATATAAAGCTAAACGAACCGTTCACTGGGCACTTATCCGTACGATAATCCCTATTGATTTACCTGTTTTTACAAGGAAATAAAATGTGAAAAAAATATTTCTACATCCCATGGCCTTTCCCAACCATTTAAATTTTTCTCTTACAGGTCTACCACTTCTGAAAAACCAATACAACGCCCACCCGGAACAATATATAAAGCTAAACGAACCGTTCACTGGGCTCTTATCCGTACGAAAATCCCTATTGTTTTACCTGTTTTTACAAGGAAATAAAATGTGAAAAAAATGTTTCTACATCCCATGGCCTTTCCCAACCATTTAAATTTTTCTCTTACAGGTCTAACACTTCCGAAAAACCAATACAACGCCCACCCGGAACAATATATAAAGCTAAACGAACCGTTCACTGGGTACTTACACGTATGAAAATCCCTATTGATTTACCTGTTTTTCCAAAGAAATAAAATGTGAAAAAATATTTCTAAATCCCATGGCCTTTCCCAACCATTTAAATTTTTCTCTTACAGGTCTAATACTTCCGAAAAACCAATACAACGCCCACCCGGAACAATATATAAAGCTAAACGAACCGTTCACTGGGTACTTACACGTACGAAAATCCCTATTGATTTACCTGATTTTACAAGGAAATAAAATGTGAAAAAAATATTTCTACATCCCTTGGCCTTTCCCAACCATTTAAATTTTTCTCTTACAGGTCTAACACTTCCGAAAAACCAATACAACGCCCACCCGGAACAATATATAAAGCTAAACGAACCGTTCACTGGGCACTTATCCGTACGAAAATCCCTATTGATTTACCTGATTTTACAAGGAAATAAAATGTGAAAAAAATATTTCTACATCCCATGGCCTTTCCCAACCATTTAAATTTTTCTCTTACAGGTCTAATACATCCGAAAAAGCAATACAACGCCCACCCGGAACAATATATAAAGCTAAACGAACCGTTCACTGGGTACTTACACGTACGAAAATCCCTACTGATTTACCTTATTTTACAAGGAAATAAAATATGAAAAAAATATTTCTACATCCCATGGCCTTTCCCAACCATTTAAATTTTTCTCTTACATTTCTAACACTTCCAAAAAACCAATACAACGCCCACCCGGAACAATATATAAAGCTAAACGAACCGTTCACTGGGCACTTATCCGTAAGAAAATCCCTATTGATTTACCTGATTTTACAAGAAAATAAAATGTGAAAAAAATATTTCTACATCCCATGGCCTTTCCCAACCCTTTAAATTTTTCTCTTACAGGTCTAACACTTCCAAAAAACCAATACAATGCCCACCCGGAACAATATATAAAGCTAAACGAACCGTTCACTGGGCACTTATCCGTACGAAAATCCCTATTGATTTACCTGTTTTTACAAGGAAATAAAAAGTGAAAAAAATATTTCTACATCACATGGCCTTTCCCAACCATTTAAATTTTTCTCTTACAGGTCTACCACTTCCGAAAAACCAATACAACGCCCACCCGGAACAATATATAAAGCTAAACGAACCGTTCACTGGGCACTTGTCCGTACGAAAATCCCTATTGTTTTACCTGTTTTTACAAGGAAATAAAATTTGAAAAAAATGTTTCTACATCCCATGGCCTTTCCCAACCATTTAAATTTTTCTCTTACAGGTCTAACACTTCCGAAAAACCAATACAACGCCCCCCCCGGAACAATATATAAAGCTAAACGAACCGTTCACTGGGCACTTATCCTTACGAAAATCCCTATTAATTTACCTGTTTTTACAAGGAAATAAAATGTGAAAAAAATATTTCTACATCCCATGGCCTTTCCCAACCATTTAATTTTTCTCTTACAGGTCTAACACTTCCGAAAAACCAATACAACGCCCACCCGGAACAATATATAAAGCTAAACGAACCGTTCACTGGGCACTTATCCGTAAGAAAATCCCTATTGATTTACCTGATTTTACAAGGAAATAAAATGTGAAAAAAATATTTCTACATCCCATGGCCTTTCCCAACCATTTAAATTTTTCTCTTACAGGTCTAACACTTCCGAAAAACCAATACAACGCCCACCCGGAACAATATCTAAAGCTAAACGAACCGTTCACTGGGTACTTATCCGTTAGAAAATCCCTATTGATTTACCTGTTTTTACAAGGAAATAAAATGTGAAAAAATATTTCTACATCCCATGGCCTTTCCCAACCATTTAAATTTTTCTCTTACAGGTCTAATACTTCCGAAAAACCAATACAACGCCCACCCGGAACAATATATAAAGCTAAACGAACCGTTCACTGGGTACTTACACGTACGAAAATCCCTATTGATTTACCTGATATTACAAGGAAATAAAATGTGAAAAAAATATTTCTACATCCCATGGCCTTTCCCAACCATTTAAATTTTTCTCTTACAGGTCTAATACATCCGAAAAAGCAATAGAACGCCCACCTGGAACAATATATAAAGCTAAACGAACCATTCACTGGGTACTTACACGTACGAAAATCCCTATTGATTTACCTTATTTTACAAGGAAATAAAATGTGAAAAAAATATTTCTACATCCCATGGCCTTTCCCAACCATTTAAATTTTTCTCTTACAGGTCTAACACTTCCGAAAAACCAATACAACGCCCACCCGGAACAATATATAAAGCTAAACGAACCGTTCACTGGGCACTTATCCGTAAGAAAATCCCTATTGATTTATCTGTTTTTACAAGGAAGTAAAATGTGAAAAAAATATTTCTACATTCCATGGCCTTTCCCAACCATTTAAATTTTTCTCTTACAGGTCTAACACTTCCGAAAAACCAATACAACGCCCACCCGGAACAATATATAAAGCTAAACGAACCGTTCACTGGGTACTTATCCGTACAAAAATCCCTATTGATTTACCTGTTTTTACAAGGAAATAAAATGTGAAAAAAATATTTCTACATCCCATGGCTTTTCCCAACCATTTAAATTTTTCTCTTACAGGTCTAAAACTTCCGAAAAACCAATACAACGCCCTCCCAGAACAATATATAAAGCTAAACGAACCGTTCACTGGGCACTTATTCGTACGAAAATCCCTATTGATTTACCTGATTTTACAAGGAAATAAAGTGTGAAAAAAATATTTCTACATCCCATGGCCTTTCCCAACCATTTAAATTTTTCTCTTACAGGTCTAACCCTTCCAAAAAACCAATACAACGCCCACCCGGAACAATATATAAAGCTAAACAAACCGTTCACTGGGCACTTATCCGTACGAAAATCCCTATTGATTTACCTGGTTTTACAAGGAAATAAAATGTGAAAAAATATTTCTACATCCCATGGCCTTTCCCAACCATTTAAATTTTTCTCTTACAGGTCTAATACTTCCGAAAAACCAATACAACGCCCACCCGGAACAATATATAAAGCTAAACGAACCGTTCACTGGGTACTTACACGTACGAAAATCCCTATTGATTTACCTGATTTTACAAGGAAATAAAATGTGAAAAAAATATTTCTACATCCCATGGCCTTTCCCAACCATTTAAATTTTTCTCTTACAGGTCTAACACTTCCGAAAAAACAATACAACGCCCACCCGGAACAATATATAAAGCTAAACGAACCGTTCACTGGGCACTTATCCGTACGAAAATCCCTATTGATTTACCTTATTTTACAAGGAAATAAAATGTGAAAAAAATATTTCTACATCCCATGGCCTTTCCCAACCATTTAAATTTTTCTCTTACAGGTCTAACACTTCCGAAAAACCAATACAACGCCCACCCGGAACAATATATAAAGCTAAACGAACCGTTCACTGGGCACTTATCCGTAAGAAAATCCCTATTGATTTATCTGTTTTTACAAGGAAGTAAAATGTGAAAAAAATATTTCTACATTCCATGGCCTTTCCCAACCATTTAAATTTTTCTCTTACAGGTCTAACACTTCTGAAAAACCAATACAACGCCCACCCGGAACAATATATAAAGCTAAACGAACCGTTCACTGGGTACTTACACGTACGAAAATCCCTACTGATTTACCTTATTTTACAAGGAAATAAAATATGAAAAAAATATTTCTACATCCCATGGCCTTTCCCAACCATTTAAATTTTTCTCTTACATTTCTAACACTTCCAAAAAACCAATACAACGCCCACCCGGAACAATATATAAAGCTAAACGAACCGTTCACTGGGCACTTATCCGTAAGAAAATCCCTATTGATTTACCTGATTTTACAAGAAAATAAAATGTGAAAAAAATATTTCTACATCCCATGGCCTTTCCCAACCCTTTAAATTTTTCTCTTACAGGTCTAACACTTCCAAAAAACCAATACAATGCCCACCCGGAACAATATATAAAGCTAAACGAACCGTTCACTGGGCACTTATCCGTATGAAAATCCCTATTGATTTACCTGTTTTTACAAGGAAATAAAAAGTGAAAAAAATATTTCTACATCACATGGCCTTTCCCAACCATTTAAATTTTTCTCTTACAGGTCTACCACTTCCGAAAAACCAATACAACGCCCACCCGGAACAATATATAAAGCTAAACGAACCGTTCACTGGGCACTTGTCCGTACGAAAATCCCTATTGTTTTACCTGTTTTTACAAGGAAATAAAATGTGAAAAAAATGTTTCTACATCCCATGGCCTTTCCCAACCATTTAAATTTTTCTCTTACAGGTCTAACACTTCCGAAAAACCAATACAACGCCCCCCCCGGAACAATATATAAAGCTAAACGAACCGTTCACTGGGCACTTATCCTTACGAAAATCCCTATTAATTTACCTGTTTTTACAAGGAAATAAAATGTGAAAAAAATATTTCTACATCCCATGGCCTTTCCCAACCATTTAATTTTTCTCTTACAGGTCTAACACTTCCGAAAAACCAATACAACGCCCACCCGGAACAATATATAAAGCTAAACGAACCGTTCACTGGGCACTTATCCGTAAGAAAATCCCTATTGATTTACCTGATTTTACAAGGAAATAAAATGTGAAAAAAATATTTCTACATCCCATGGCCTTTCCCAACCATTTAAATTTTTCTCTTACAGGTCTAACACTTCCGAAAAACCAATACAACGCCCACCCGGAACAATATCTAAAGCTAAACGAACCGTTCACTGGGTACTTATCCGTTAGAAAATCCCTATTGATTTACCTGTTTTTACAAGGAAATAAAATGTGAAAAAATATTTCTACATCCCATGGCCTTTCCCAACCATTTAAATTTTTCTCTTACAGGTCTAATACTTCCGAAAAACCAATACAACGCCCACCCGGAACAATATATAAAGCTAAACGAACCGTTCACTGGGTACTTACACGTACGAAAATCCCTATTGATTTACCTGATATTACAAGGAAATAAAATGTGAAAAAAATATTTCTACATCCCATGGCCTTTCCCAACCATTTAAATTTTTCTCTTACAGGTCTAATACATCCGAAAAAGCAATAGAACGCCCACCTGGAACAATATATAAAGATAAACGAACCATTCACTGGGTACTTACACGTACGAAAATCCCTATTGATTTACCTTATTTTACAAGGAAATAAAATGTGAAAAAAATATTTCTACATCCCATGGCCTTTCCCAACCATTTAAATTTTTCTCTTACAGGTCTAACACTTCCGAAAAACCAATACAACGCCCACCCGGAACAATATATAAAGCTAAACGAACCGTTCACTGGGCACTTATCCGTAAGAAAATCCCTATTGATTTATCTGTTTTTACAAGGAAGTAAAATGTGAAAAAAATATTTCTACATTCCATGGCCTTTCCCAACCATTTAAATTTTTCTCTTACAGGTCTAACACTTCCGAAAAACCAATACAACGCCCACCCGGAACAATATATAAAGCTAAACGAACCGTTCACTGGGTACTTATCCGTACGAAAATCCCTATTGATTTACCTGTTTTTACAAGGAAATAAAATGTGAAAAAAATATTTCTACATCCCATGGCTTTTCCCAACCATTTAAATTTTTCTCTTACAGGTCTAAAACTTCCGAAAAACCAATACAACGCCCTCCCAGAACAATATATAAAGCTAAACGAACCGTTCACTGGGCACTTATTCGTACGAAAATCCCTATTGATTTACCTGATTTTACAAGGAAATAAAGTGTGAAAAAAATATTTCTACATCCCATGGCCTTTCCCAACCATTTAAATTTTTCTCTTACAGGTCTAACCCTTCCAAAAAACCAATACAACGCCCACCCGGAACAATATATAAAGCTAAACAAACCGTTCACTGGGCACTTATCCGTACGAAAATCCCTATTGATTTACCTGGTTTTACAAGGAAATAAAATGTGAAAAAATATTTCTACATCCCATGGCCTTTCCCAACCATTTAAATTTTTCTCTTACAGGTCTAATACTTCCGAAAAACCAATACAACGCCCACCCGGAACAATATATAAAGCTAAACGAACCGTTCACTGGGTACTTATCCGTACGAAAATCCCTATTGATTTACCTGTTTTTACAAGGAAATAAAATGTGAAAAAATATTTCTACATCCCATGGCCTTTCCCAACCATTTAAATTTTTCTCTTACAGGTCTAACCCTTCCAAAAAACCAATACAACGCCCACCCGGAACAATATATAAAGCTAAACAAACCGTTCACTGGGCACTTATCCGTACGAAAATCCCTATTGATTTACCTGGTTTTACAAGGAAATAAAATGTGAAAAAATATTTCTACATCCCATGGCCTTTCCCAACCATTTAAATTTTTCTCTTACAGGTCTAATACTTCCGAAAAACCAATACAACGCCCACCCGGAACAATATATAAAGCTAAACGAACCGTTCACTGGGTACTTACACGTACGAAAATCCCTATTGATTTACCTGATTTTACAAGGAAATAAAATGTGAAAAAAATATTTCTACATCCCATGGCCTTTCCCAACCATTTAAATTTTTCTCTTACAGGTCTAACACTTCCGAAAAACCAATACAACGCCCACCCGGAACAATATATAAAGCTAAACGAACCGTTCACTGGGCACTTACCCGTACGAAAATCCCTATTGATTTACCTGATTTTACAAGGAAATAAAATGTGAAAAAAATATTTCTACATCCCATGGCCTTTCCCAACCATTTAAATTTTTCTCTTACAGGTCTAACACTTCCGAAAAACCAATACAACGACCACCCGGAACAATATCTAAAGCTAAACGAACCGTTCACTGGGTACTTATCCGTTAGAAAATCCCTATTGATTTACTTGTTTTTACAAGGAAATAAAATGTGAAAAAATATTTCTACATCCCATGGCCTTTCCCAACCATTTAAATTTTTCTCTTACAGGTCTAATACTTCCGAAAAACCAATACAACGCCCACCCGGAACAATATATAAAGCTAAACGAACCGTTCACTGGGTACTTACACGTACGAAAATCCCTATTGATTTACCTGATTTTACAAGGAAATAAAATGTGAAAAAAATATTTCTACATCCCTTGGCCTTTCCCAACCATTTAAATTTTTCTCTTACAGGTCTAACCCTTCCGAAAAACCAATACAACGCCCACCCGGAACAATATATAAAGCTAAACGAACCGTTCACTGGGCACTTATCCGTACGAAAATCCCTATATTTTTTTTTATAATAATTTTATTGTTTATTATTATATGAAGCATTTACAGAAAAGTTGTAAAGAGAAAGCGACCAGTTGATATGGTTTGCCATCTCTTTTAACATAGATATTTAGTTCTCATCACATATTATTCCTAGTCTAGAAGTTTTTACCATTTTTCTTAGCCAAGTGATTATTAGTACATATGAGTTCTATTATAGGAATACATTCTGTTATTATCTTAAATGATATTAGGTCAGTCTCCTTCATAAGTTGGCCCTAACCCAAGAATTACTACTGTTGTCTTGTTAATGCCTATAAAATATGGTTTGTCATCCTCTTTTGGCATACATATTAACATATTAACATACATATTCAATTCCCATCACTGGGTACTTATCCGTACGAAAATGTGAAAAAATATTTCTACATCCCATGGCCTTTCCCAACCATTTAAATTTTTCTCTTACAGGTCTAACACATCCGAAAAAGCAATACAACGCCCACCCGGAACAATATATAAAGCTAAACGAACCGTTCACTGGGCACTTATCCGTACGAAAATCCCTATTGATTTACCTTATTTTACAAGGAAATAAAATGTGAAAAAAATATTTCTACATCCCATGGCCTTTCCCAACCATTTAAATTGTTCTCTTACAGGTCTAACACTTCCAAAAAACCAATACAACGCCCACCCGGAACAATATATAAAGCTAAACGAACCGTTCACTGGGCACTTATCCGTACGAAAATCCCTATATTTTTTTTTATAATAATTTTATTGTTTATTATTATATGAAGCATTTACAGAAAATATTTCTACATCCCATGGCCTTTCCCAACCATTTAAATTTTTCTCTTACAGGTCTAACCCTTCCGAAAAACCAATACAACGCCCACCCGGAACAATATATAAAGCTAAACGAACCGTTCACTGGGCACTTATCCGTACGAAAATCCCTATTGATTTACCTTATTTTACAAGGAAATAAAATGTGAAAAAAATATTTCTACATCCCATGGCCTTTCCCAACCATTTAAATTGTTCTCTTACAGGTTTAACACTTCCGAAAAACCAATACAACGACCACCCGGAACAATATCTAAAGCTAAACAAACCGTTCACTGGGTACTTATCCGTAAGAAAATCCCTATTGATTTACCTGTTTTTACAAGGAAATAAAATGTGAAAAAATATTTCTACATCCCATGGCCTTTCCCAACCATTTAAATTTTTCTCTTACAGGTCTAATACTTCCGAAAAACCAATACAACGCCCACCCGGAACAATATATAAAGCTAAACGAACCGTTCACTGGGTACTTACACGTACGAAAATCCCTATTGATTTACCTGATTTTACAAGGAAATAAAATGTGAAAAAAATATTTCTACATCCCTTGGCCTTTCCGAACCATTTAAATTTTTCTCTTACAGGTCTAACACTTCCGAAAAACCAATACAACGCCCACCCAGAACAATATATAAAGCTAAACGAACCGTTCACTGGGTACTTATCCGTACGAAAATGTGAAAAAATATTTCTACATCCCATGGCCTTTCCCAACCATTTAAATTGTTCTCTTACAGGTCTAACACTTCCAAAAAACCAATACAACGCCCACCCGGAACAATATATAAAGCTAAACGAACCGTTCACTGGGCACTTATCCGTACGAAAATCCCTATTGATTTACCTGTTTTAACAAGGAAATAAAATGTGAAAAAAATATTTCTACATCCCATGGCCTTTCCCAACCATTTAAATTTTTCTCTTACAGGGCTAACACTTCTGAAAAACCAATACAACACCCACCCGGAAAAATATATAAAGCTAAACGAACCGTTCACTTGGTACTTATCCGTACGAAAATCCCTATTGATTTACCTGATTTTACAAGGAAATAAAATGTGAAAAAAATATTTCTAAATCCCTTGGCCTTTCCCAACCATTTAAATTTTTCTCTTACAGGTCTAACACTTCCGAAAAACCAATACAACGCCCACCCGGAACAATATATAAAGCTAAACGAACCGTTCACTGGGCACTTATCCGTACGAAAATCCCTATTGATTTACCTGATTTTACAAGGAAATAAAATGTGAAAAAAATATTTCTACATCCCTTAGCCTTTCCCAACCATTTAAATTTTTCTCTTACAGGTCTAACACTTCCGAAAAACCAATACAACGCCCACCCGGAACAATATATAAAGCTAAACGAACCGTTCACTGGGCACTTATCCGTACGAAAATCCCTATTGATTTACCTGATTTTACAAGGAAATAAAATGTGAAAAAAATATTTCTACATCCCATGGCCTTTCCCAACCATTTAAATTTTTCTATTACAGGTCTAACACTTCCGAAAAACCAATACAACGACCACCCGGAACAATATCTAAAGCTAAATGAACCGTTCACTGGGTACTTATCCGTAAGAAAATCCCTATTGATTTACCTGTTTTTACAAGGAAATAAAATGTGAAAAAATATTTCTACATCCCATGGCCTTTCCCAACCATTTAAATTTTTCTCTTACAGGTCTAATACATCCGAAAAAGCAATACAACGCCCACCCGGAACAATATATAAAGCTAAACGAACCGTTCACTGGGTACTTACACGTACGAAAATCCCTATTGATTTACCTTATTTTACAAGGAAATAAAATGTGAAAGAAATATTTCTACATCCCATGGCCTTTCCCAACCATTTAAATTTTTCTCTGACAGGTCTAACACTTCCGAAAAACCAATACAACGCCCACCCGGAACAATATATAAAGCTAAACGAACCGTTCACTGGGCACTTATCCTTACGAAAATCCCTATTAATTTACCTGTTTTTACAAGGAATTAAAATGTGAAAAAAATATTTCTACAACCCATGGCCTTTCCCAACCATTTAAATTTTTCTCTTACAGGTCTAACACTTCCGAAAAACCAATACAAAGCCCACCCGGAACAATATATAAAGCTAAACGAACCGTTCACTGGGCACTTATCCGTACGAAAATCCCTATTGATTTACCTGATTTTACAAGGAAATAAAATGTGAAAAAAATATTTCTACATCCCATGGCCTTTCCCAACCATTTAAATTTTTCTCTTACAGGTTTAACACTTCCGAAAAACCAATACAACGACCACCCGGAACAATATCTAAAGCTAAACGAACCGTTCACTGGGTACTTATCCGTAAGAAAATCCCTATTGATTTACCTGTTTTTACAAGGAAATAAAATGTGAAAAAATATTTCTACATCCCATGGCCTTTCCCAACCATTTAAATTTTTCTCTTACAGGTCTAATACTTCCGAAAAACCAATACAACGCCCACCCGGAACAATATATAAAGCTAAACGAACCGTTCACTTGGTACTTATCCGTACGAAAATCCCTATTGATTTACCTGATTTTACAAGGAAATAAAATGTGAAAAAAATATTTCTAAATCCCTTGGCCTTTCCCAACCATTTAAATTTTTCTCTTACAGGTCTAACACTTCCGAAAAACCAATACAACGCCCACCCGGAACAATATATAAAGCTAAACGAACCGTTCACTGGGCACTTATCCGTACGAAAATCCCTATTGATTTACCTGATTTTACAAGGAAATAAAATGTGAAAAAAATATTTCTACATCCCTTAGCCTTTCCCAACCATTTAAATTTTTCTCTTACAGGTCTAACACTTCCGAAAAACCAATACAACGCCCACCCGGAACAATATATAAAGCTAAACGAACCGTTCACTGGGCACTTATCCGTACGAAAATCCCTATTGATTTACCTGATTTTACAAGGAAATAAAATGTGAAAAAAATATTTCTACATCCCATGGCCTTTCCCAACCATTTAAATTTTTCTATTACAGGTCTAACACTTCCGAAAAACCAATACAACGACCACCCGGAACAATATCTAAAGCTAAATGAACCGTTCACTGGGTACTTATCCGTAAGAAAATCCCTATTGATTTACCTGTTTTTACAAGGAAATAAAATGTGAAAAAATATTTCTACATCCCATGGCCTTTCCCAACCATTTAAATTTTTCTCTTACAGGTCTAATACATCCGAAAAAGCAATACAACGCCCACCCGGAACAATATATAAAGCTAAACGAACCGTTCACTGGGTACTTACACGTACGAAAATCCCTATTGATTTACCTTATTTTACAAGGAAATAAAATGTGAAAGAAATATTTCTACATCCCATGGCCTTTCCCAACCATTTAAATTTTTCTCTGACAGGTCTAACACTTCCGAAAAACCAATACAACGCCCACCCGGAACAATATATAAAGCTAAACGAACCGTTCACTGGGCACTTATCCTTACGAAAATCCCTATTAATTTACCTGTTTTTACAAGGAATTAAAATGTGAAAAAAATATTTCTACAACCCATGGCCTTTCCCAACCATTTAAATTTTTCTCTTACAGGTCTAACACTTCCGAAAAACCAATACAAAGCCCACCCGGAACAATATATAAAGCTAAACGAACCGTTCACTGGGCACTTATCCGTACGAAAATCCCTATTGATTTACCTGATTTTACAAGGAAATAAAATGTGAAAAAAATATTTCTACATCCCATGGCCTTTCCCAACCATTTAAATTTTTCTCTTACAGGTTTAACACTTCCGAAAAACCAATACAACGACCACCCGGAACAATATCTAAAGCTAAACGAACCGTTCACTGGGTACTTATCCGTAAGAAAATCCCTATTGATTTACCTGTTTTTACAAGGAAATAAAATGTGAAAAAATATTTCTACATCCCATGGCCTTTCCCAACCATTTAAATTTTTCTCTTACAGGTCTAATACTTCCGAAAAACCAATACAACGCCCACCCGGAACAATATATAAAGCTAAACGAACCGTTCACTGGGTACTTACACGTACGAAAATCCCTATTGATTTACCTGATTTTACAAGGAAATAAAATGTGAAAAAAATATTTCTACATCCCTTGGCCTTTCCGAACCATTTAAATTTTTCTCTTACAGGTCTAACACTTCCGAAAAACCAATACAACGCCCACCCAGAACAATATATAAAGCTAAACGAACCGTTCACTGGGCACTTATCCGTACGAAAATCCCTATTGATTTACCTGTTTTTACAAGGAAATAAAATGTGAAAATATATTTCTACATCCCATGGCCTTTCCCAACCATTTAAATTTTTCTCTTACAGGTCTAATACATCCGAAAAAGCAATACAACGCCCACCCGGAACAATATATAAAGCTAAACGAACCGTTCACTGGGTACTTACACGTACGAAAATCCCTATTGATTTACCTTATTTTACAAGGAAATAAAATGTGAAAGAAATATTTCTACATCCCATGGCCTTTCCCAACCATTTAAATTTTTCTCTGACAGGTCTAACACTTCCGAAAAACCAATACAACGCCCACCCGGAACAATATATAAAGCTAAACGAACCGTTCACTGGGCACTTATCCTTACGAAAATCCCTATTAATTTACCTGTTTTTACAAGGAATTAAAATGTGAAAAAAATATTTCTACAACCCATGGCCTTTCCCAACCATTTAAATTTTTCTCTTACAGGTCTAACACTTCCGAAAAACCAATACAAAGCCCACCCGGAACAATATATAAAGCTAAACGAACCGTTCACTGGGCACTTATCCGTACGAAAATCCCTATTGATTTACCTGATTTTACAAGGAAATAAAATGTGAAAAAAATATTTCTACATCCCATGGCCTTTCCCAACCATTTAAATTTTTCTCTTACAGGTTTAACACTTCCGAAAAACCAATACAACGACCACCCGGAACAATATCTAAAGCTAAACGAACCGTTCACTGGGTACTTATCCGTAAGAAAATCCCTATTGATTTACCTGTTTTTACAAGGAAATAAAATGTGAAAAAATATTTCTACATCCCATGGCCTTTCCCAACCATTTAAATTTTTCTCTTACAGGTCTAATACTTCCGAAAAACCAATACAACGCCCACCCGGAACAATATATAAAGCTAAACGAACCGTTCACTGGGTACTTACACGTACGAAAATCCCTATTGATTTACCTGATTTTACAAGGAAATAAAATGTGAAAAAAATATTTCTACATCCCTTGGCCTTTCCGAACCATTTAAATTTTTCTCTTACAGGTCTAACACTTCCGAAAAACCAATACAACGCCCACCCAGAACAATATATAAAGCTAAACGAACCGTTCACTGGGCACTTATCCGTACGAAAATCCCTATTGATTTACCTGTTTTTACAAGGAAATAAAATGTGAAAATATATTTCTACATCCCATGGCCTTTCCCAACCATTTAAATTTTTCTCTTACAGGTCTAATACATCCGAAAAAGCAATACAACGCCCACCCGGAACAATATATAAAGCTAAACGAACCGTTCACTGGGTACTTACACGTACGAAAATCCCTATTGATTTACCTTATTTTACAAGGAAATAAAATGTGAAAAAAATATTTCTACATCCCATGGCCTTTCCCAACCATTTAAATTTTTCTCTTACAGGTCTAACACTTCCGAAAAACCAATACAACGCCCACCCGGAACAATATATAAAGCTAAACGAACCGTTCACTGGGTACTTATCCGTACGAAAATGTGAAAAAATATTTCTACATCCCATGGCCTTTCCCAATCATTTAAATTTTTCTCTTACAGGTCTAACACATCCGAAAAAGCAATACAACGCCCACCCGGAACAATATATAAAGCTAAACGAACCGTTCACTGGGCACTTATCCGTACGAAAATCCCTATTGATTTACCTTATTTTACAAGGAAATAAAATGTGAAAAAAATATTTCTACATCCCATGGCCTTTCCCAACCATTTAAATTGTTCTCTTACAGGTCTAACACTTCCAAAAAACCAATACAACGCCCACCCGGAACAATATATAAAGCTAAACGAACCGTTCACTGGGCACTTATCCGTACGAAAATCCCTATTGATTTACCTGTTTTAACAAGGAAATAAAATGTGAAAAAAATATTTCTACATCCCATGGCCTTTCCCAACCATTTAAATTTTTCTCTTACAGGGCTAACACTTCTGAAAAACCAATACAACGCCCACCAGGAACAATATATAAAGCTAAACGAACCGTTCACTGGGCACTTATCCGTACGAAAATCCCTATGGATTTACCTGTTTTTACAAGGAAATAAAATGTGAAAAAAATATTTCTACATCCCATGGCCTTTCCCAACCATTTAAATTTTTCTCTTACAGGTCTAACCCTTCCAAAAAACCCATACAACGCCCACCCGGAACAATATATAAAGCTAAACAAACCGTTCACTGGGCACTTATCCGTACGAAAATCCCTATTGATTTACCTGTTTTTACACGGAAATAAAATGTGAAAAAAATATTTCTACATCCCATGGCCTTTCCCAACCATTTAAATTTGTCTCTTACAGGTCTAACCCTTCAAAAAAACCAATACAACGCCCACCCGGAACAATATATAAAGCTAAACAAACCGTTCACTGGGCACTTATCCGTACGAAAATCCCTATTGATTTACCTGTTTTTACAAGGAAATAAAATGTGAAAAAAATATTTCTACATTCCATGGCCTTTCCCAACCATTTATATTTTTCTCTTACAGGTCTAACACTTCCGAAAAACCAATACAACGCCCACCAGGAACAATATATAAAGCTAAACGAACCGTTCACTGGGCACTTATCCGTACGAAAATCCCTATTGATATACCTGATTTTACAAGGAAATAAAATGTGAAAAAAATATTTCTACATCCCATGGCCTTTCCCAACCATTTAAATTTTTCTCTTACAGGTCTAATACTTCCAAAAAACCAATACAACGCCCACCCGGAACAATATATAAAGCTAAACGAACCGTTCACTGGGCACTTATCCGTACGAAAATCCCTATTGATTTACCTGTTTTTACACGGAAATAAAATGTGAAAAAAATATTTCTACATCCCATGGCCTTTCCCAACCATTTAAATTTGTCTCTTACAGGTCTAACCCTTCCAAAAAACCAATACAACGCCCACCCGGAACAATATATAAAGCTAAACAAACCGTTCACTGGGCACTTATCCGTACGAAAATCCCTATTGATTTACCTGTTTTTACAAGGAAATAAAATGTGAAAAAAATATTTCTACATTCCATGGCCTTTCCCAACCATTTATATTTTTCTCTTACAGGTCTAACACTTCCGAAAAACCAATACAACGCCCACCAGGAACAATATATAAAGCTAAACGAACCGTTCACTGGGCACTTATCCGTACGAAAATCCCTATTGATATACCTGATTTTACAAGGAAATAAAATGTGAAAAAAATATTTCTACATCCCATGGCCTTTCCCAACCATTTAAATTTTTCTCTTACAGGTCTAATACTTCCGAAAAACCAATACAACGCCCACCCGGAACAATATATAAAGCTAAACGAACCGTTCACTGGGCACTTATCCGTACGAAAATCCCTATGGATTTACCTGATTTTACAAGGAAATAAAATGTGAAAAAAATATTTCTACATCCCATGGCCTTTCCCAACCATTTAAATTTTTCTCTTACAGGTCTAACACTTCCGAAAAACCAATACAACGCCCTCCCAGAACAATATATAAAGCTAAACGAACCGTTCATTGGGCACTTATCCGTACGAAAATCCCTATTGATTTACCTGTTTTTACACGGAAGTAAAATGTGAAAAAAATATTTCTATATCCCATGGCCTTTCCCAACCATTTAAATTTGTCTCTTACAGGTCTAACCCTTAAAAAAAACCAATACAACGCCCACCCGGAACAATATATAAAGCTAAACAAATCGTTCACTGGGCACTTATCCGTACGAAAATCCCTATTGATTTACCTGTTTTTACAAGGAAATAAAATGTGAAAAAAATATTTCTACATCCCATGGCCTTTCCCAACCATTTAAATTTTTCTCTTACAGGTCTAACCCTTCCAAAAACCCCATACAACGCCCACCCGGAACAATATATAAAGCTAAACAAACCGTTCACTGGGCACTTATCCGTACGAAAATCCCTATTGATTTACCTGTTTTTACAAGGAAATAAAATGTGAAAAAAATATTTCTACATCCCATGGCCTTTCCCAACCATTTAAATTTTTCTCTTACAGGTCTAACCCTTCCAAAAAACCAATACAACGCCCACCCGGAACAATATATAAAGCTAAACAAACCGTTCACTGGGCACTTATCCGTACGAAAATCCCTATTGATTTACCTGTTTTTACACGGAAATAAAATGTGAAAAAAATATTTCTACATCCCATGGCCTTTCCCAACCATTTAAATTTGTCTCTTACAGGTCTAACCCTTCCAAAAAACCAATACAACGCCCACCCGGAACAATATATAAAGCTAAACAAACCGTTCACTGGGCACTTATCCGTACGAAAATCCCTATTGATTTACCTGTTTTTACACGGAAATAAAATGTGAAAAAAATATTTCTACATCCCATGGCCTTTCCCAACCATTTAAATTTGGCTCTTACAGGTCTAACCCTTCAAAAAAACCAATACAACGCCCACCCGGAACAATATATAAAGCTAAACAAACCGTTCACTGGGCACTTATCCGTACGAAAATCCCTATTGATTTACCTGTTTTTACAAGGAAATAAAATGTGAAAAAAATATTTCTACATCCCATGGCCTTTCCCAACCATTTAAATTTTTCTCTTACAGGTCTAACCCTTCCAAAAAACCAATACAACGCCCACCCGGAACAATATATAAAGCTAAACAAACCGTTCACTGGGCACTTATCCGTACGAAAATCCCTATTGATTTACCTGTTTTTACAAGGAAATAAAATGTGAAAAAAATATTTCTACATCCCATGGCCTTTCCCAACCATTTAAATTTTTCTCTTACAGGTCTAACCGTTCCAAAAAACCAATACAACGCCCACCCGGAACAATATATAAAGCTAAACAAACCGTTCACTGGGCACTTATCCGTACGAAAATCCCTATTGATTTACCTGTTTTTACAAGGAAATAAAATGTGAAAAAAATATTTCTACATCCCATGGCCTTTCCCAACCATTTAAATTTTTCTCTTACAGGTCTAACACTTTCGAAAAACCAATACAACGCCTACCCGGAACAATATATAAAGCTAAACGAACCGTTCACTGGGCACTTATCCGTACGAAAATCCCTATTGATTTACCTGATTTTACAAGGAAATAAAATGTGAAAAAAATATTTCTACATCCCATGGCCTTTCCCAACCATTTAAATTTTTCTCTTACAGGTCTAACACTTCCGAAAAACCAATACAACGCCTACCCGGAACAATACATAAAGCTAAAAAACCGTTCACTGGGCACTTATCCGTACGAAAATCCCTATTGATTTACCTGTTTTTACAAGGAATTAAAATGTGAAAAAAATATTTCTACATCCCATGGCCTTTCCCAACCATTTACATTTTTCTCTTACAGGTCTAACCCTTCCAAAAAAGCAATACAACGCCCACCCGGAACAATATATAAAGCTAAACAAACCGTTCACTGGGCACTTATCCGTACGAAAATCCCTATTGATTTACCTGTTTTTACAAGGAAATAAAATGTGAAAAAAATATTTCTACATCCCATGGCCTTTCCCAACCATTTAAATTTTTCTCTTACAGGTCTAACACTTCCGAAAAACCAATACAACGCCCACCCGGAACAATATATAAAGCTAAACGAACCGTTCACTGGGCACTTATCCGTACGAAAATCCCTATGGATTTACCTGATTTTACAAGGAAATAAAATGTGAAAAAAATATTTCTACATCCCATGGCCTTTCCCAACCATTTAAATTTTTCTCTTACAGGTCTTACACTTCCGAAAAACCAATACAACGCCCTCCCAGAACAATATATAAAGCTAAACGAACCGTTCACTGGGCACTTATCTGTACGAAAATCCCTATTGATTTACCTAATTTTACAAGGAAATAAAATGTGAAAAAAATATTTCTCCATCCCATGGCCTTTCCCAACCATTTAAATTGTTCTCTTACAGGTCTAACACTTCCAAAAAACCAATACAACGCCCACCCGGAACAATATATAAAGCTAAACAAACCGTTCACTGGGCACTTATCCGTACGAAAATCCCTATTGATTTACCTGTTTTTACAAGGAAATAAAATGTGAAAAAAATATTTCTACATCCCATGGCCTTTCCCAACCATTTAAATTTTTCTCTTACAGGTCTAACCCTTCCAAAAAACCAATACAACGCCCACCTGGAACAATATATAAAGCTAAACAAACCGTTCACTGGGCACTTATCCGTACGAAAATCCCTATTGATTTACCTGTTTTTACACGGAAATAAAATGTGAAAAAAATATTTCTACATCCCATGGCCTTTCCCAACCATTTAAATTTGTCTCTTACAGGTCTAACCCTTCCAAAAAACCAATACAACGCCCACCCGGAACAATATATAAAGCTAAACAAACCGTTCACTGGGCACTTATCCGTACGAAAATCCCTATTGATTTACCTGTTTTTACACGGAAATAAAATGTGAAAAAAATATTTCTACATCCCATGGCCTTTCCCAACCATTTAAATTTGTCTCTTACAGGTCTAACCCTTCAAAAAAACCAATACAACGCCCACCCGGAACAATATATAAAGCTAAACAAACCGTTCAATGGGCACTTATCCTTACGAAAATCCCTATTGATTTACCTGTTTTTACAAGGAAATAAAATGTGAAAAAAATATTTCTACATCCCATGGCCTTTCCCAACCATTTAAATTTTTCTCTTACAGGTCTAACCCTTCCAAAAAACCAATACAACGCCCACCCGGAACAATATATAAAGCTAAACAAACCGTTCACTGGGCACTTATCCGTACGAAAATCCCTATTGATTTACCTGTTTTTACAAGGAAATAAAATGTGAAAAAAATATTTCTACATCCCATGGCCTTTCCCAACCATTTAAATTTTTCTCTTACAGGTCTAACCGTTCCAAAAAACCAATACAACGCCCACCCGGAACAATATATAAAGCTAAACAAACCGTTCACTGGGCACTTATCCGTACGAAAATCCCTATTGATTTACCTGTTTTTACAAGGAATTAAAATGTGAAAAAAATATTTCTACATCCCATGGCCTTTCCCAACCATTTACATTTTTCTCTTACAGGTCTAACCCTTCCAAAAAAGCAATACAACGCCCACCCGGAACAATATATAAAGCTAAACAAACCGTTCACTGGGCACTTATCCGTACGAAAATCCCTATTGATTTACCTGTTTTTACAAGGAAATAGATGTGAAAAAAATATTTCTACATCCCATGGCCTTTCCCAACCATTTAAATTTTTCTCTTACAGGTCTAACACTTCCGAAAAACCAATACAACGCCCACCCGGAACAATATATAAAGCTAAACGAACCGTTCACTGGGCACTTATCCGTACGAAAATCCCTATGGATTTACCTGATTTTACAAGGAAATAAAATGTGAAAAAAATATTTCTACATCCCATGGCCTTTCCCAACCATTTAAATTTTTCTCTTACAGGTCTTACACTTCCGAAAAACCAATACAACGCCCTCCCAGAACAATATATAAAGCTAAACGAACCGTTCACTGGGCACTTATCCGTACGAAAATCCCTATTGATTTACCTAATTTTACAAGGAAATAAAATGTGAAAAAAATATTTCTCCATCCCATGGCCTTTCCCAACCATTTAAATTGTTCTCTTACAGGTCTAACACTTCCAAAAAACCAATACAACGCCTACCCGGAAAAATATATAAAGCTAAACAAACCGTTCACTGGGCACTTATCCGTACGAAAATCCCTATTGATTTACCTGTTTTTACAAGGAAATAAAATGTGAAAAAAATATTTCTACATCCCATGGCCTTTCCCAACCATTTAAATTTTTCTCTTACAGGTCTAACCCTTCCAAAAAACCAATACAACGCCCACCCAGAACAATATATAAAGCTAAACAAATCGTTCACTGGGCACTTATCCGTACGAAAATCCCTATTGATTTACCTGATTTTACAAGGAAATAAAATGTGAAAAAAATATTTCTACATCCCATGGCCTTTCCCAACCATTTAAATTTTTCTCTTACAGGTCTAAAACTTCCGAAAAACCAATACAACGCCCACCCGGAACAATATATAAAGCTAAACAAACCGTTCACTGGGCACTTATCCGTACGAAAATCCCTATTGATTTACCTGTTTTTACAAGGAAATAAAATGTGAAAAAAATATTTCTACATCCCATGGCCTTTCCCAACCATTTAAATTTTTCTCTTACAGGTCTAACACTTCCGAAAAACCAATACAACGCCCACCCGGAACAATATATAAAGCTAAACGAACCGTTCACTGGGCACTTATCCGTACGAAAATCCCTATTGATTTACCTGTTTTTACAAGGAAATAAAATGTGAAAAAAATATTTCTACATCCCATGGCCTTTCCCAACCATTTAAATTTTTCTCTTACAGGTCTAACACTTCCGAAAAAGCAATACAACTCCCACCCGGAACAATATATAAAGCTAAACGAACCGTTCACTGGGCACTTATCCGTACGAAAATCCCTATTGATTTACCTGTTTTTACAAGGAAATAAAATGTGAAAGAAATATTTCTACATCCCATGGCCTTTCCCAACCATTTAAATTTGTCTCTTACAGGTCTAACCCTTCAAAAAAACCAATACAACGCCCACCCGGAACAATATATAAAGCTAAACAAACCGTTCACTGGGCACTTATCCGTACGAAAATCCCTATTGATTTACCTGTTTTTACAAGGAAATAAAATGTGAAAAAAATATTTCTACATCCCATGGCCTTTCCCAACCATTTAAATTTTTCTCTTACAGGTCTAACCCTTCCAAAAAACCAATACAACGCCCACCCGGAACAATATATAAAGCTAAACAAACCGTTCACTGGGCACTTATCCGTACGAAAATCCCTATTGATTTACCTGTTTTTACACGGAAATAAAATGTGAAAAAAATATTTCTACACCCCATGGCCTTTCCCAACCATTTAAATTTTTCTCTTACAGGTCTAACACTTCCGAAAAACCAATACAACGCCCACCCGGAACAATATATAAAGCTAAACGAACCGTTCACTGGGCACTTATCCGTACGAAAATCCCTATTGATTTACCTGATTTTACAAGGAAATAAAATGTGAAAAAAAAATTTCTACATCCATTGGCCTTTCCCAACCATTTAAATTTTTCTCTTACAGGTCTAACACTTCCGAAAAACCAATACAACGCCCACCCGGAACAATATATAAAGCTAAACGAACCGTTCACTGGGCACTTATCCGTACGAAAATCCCTATTGATTTACCTGATTTTACAAGGAAATAAAATGTGAAAAAAATATTTCTACATCCAATGGCCTTTCCCAACCATTTAAATTTTTCTCTTACAGGTCTAACACTTCCGAAAAACCAATACAACGCCCTCCCAGAACAATATATAAAGCTAAACGAACCGTTCACTGGGCACTTATCCGTACGAAAATCCCTATTGATTTACCTGATTTTACAAGGAAATAAAATGTGAAAAAAATATTTCTACATCCCATGGCCTTTCCCAACCATTTAAATTGTTCTCTTACAGGTCTAACACTTCCAAAAAACCAATACAACGCCCACCCGGAACAATATATAAAGCTAAACAAACCGTTCACTGGGCACTTATCCGTACGAAAATCCCTATTGATTTACCTGTTTTTACAAGGAAATAAAATGTGAAAAAAATATTTCTACATCCCATGGCCTTTCCCAACCATTTAAATTTTTCTCTTACAGGTCTAACACTTCCAAAAAACCAATACAACGCCCTCCCAGAACAATATATAAAGCTAAACGAACCGTTCACTGGGCACTTATCCGTACGAAAATCCCTATTGATTTACCTGATTTTACAAGGAAATAAAATGTGAAAAAAATATTTCTACATCCCATGGCCTTTCCCAACCATTTAAATTTTTTTCTTACAGGTCTAACCCTTCCAAAAAACCAATACAACGCCCACCCGGAACAATATATAAAGCTAAACGAACCGTTCACTGGGCACTTATCCGTACGAAAATCCCTATTGATTTACCTGATTTTACAAGGAAATAAAATGTGAAAAAATATTTCTACACCCCATGGCCTTTCCCAACCATTTAAATTTTTCTCTTACAGGTCTAACCCTTCAAAAAAACCAATACAACGCCCACCCGGAACAATATATAAAGCTAAACGAACCGTTCACTGGGCACTTATCCGTACGAAAATCCCTATTGATTTACCTGTTTTTACAAGGAAATAAAATGTGAAAAAAATATTTCTACATCCCATGGCCTTTCCCAACCATTTAAATTTGTCTCTTACAGGTCTAACCCTTCAAAAAAACCAATACAACGCCCACCCGGAACAATATATAAAGCTAAACAAACCGTTCACTGGGCACTTATCCGTACGAAAATCCCTATTGATTTACCTGTTTTTACAAGGAAATAAAATGTGAAAAAAATATTTCTACATCCCATGGCCTTTCCCAACCATTTAAATTTTTCTCTTACAGGTCTAACACTTCCGAAAAAGCAATACAACTCCCACCCGGAACAATATATAAAGCTAAACAAACCGTTCACTGGGCAGTTATCCGTACGAAAATCCCTATTGATTTACCTGTTTTTACAAGGAAATAAAATGTGAAAAAAATATTTCTACATCCCATGGCCTTTCCCAACCATTTAAATTTTTCTCTTACAGGTCTAACACTTCCGAAAAACCAATACAACGCCCACCCGGAACAATATATAAAGCTAAACGAACCGTTCACTGGGCACTTATCCGTACGAAAATCCCTATTGATTTACCTGATTTTACAAGGAAATAAAATGTGAAAAAATATTTCTACACCCCATGGCTTTTCCCAACCATTTAAATTTTTCTCTTACAGGTCTAACACTTCCGAAAAACCAATACAACGCCCTCCCAGAACAATATATAAAGCTAAACGAACCGTTCACTGGGCACTTATCCGTACGAAAATCCCTATTGATTTACCTGATTTTACAAGGAAATAAAATGTGAAAAAAATATTTCTACATCCCATGGCCTTTCCCAACCATTTAAATTGTTCTCTTACAGGTCTAACACTTCCAAAAAACCAATACAACGCCCACCCGGAACAATATATAAAGCTAAACAAACCGTTCACTGGGCACTTATCCGTACGAAAATCCCTATTGATTTACCTGTTTTTACAAGGAAATAAAATGTGAAAAAAATATTTCTACATCCCATGGCCTTTCCCAACCATTTAAATTTTTCTCTTACAGGTCTAACACTTCCAAAAAACCAATACAACGCCCTCCCAGAACAATATATAAAGCTAAACGAACCGTTCACTGGGCACTTATCCGTACGAAAATCCCTATTGATTTACCTGATTTTACAAGGAAATAAAATGTGAAAAAAATATTTCTACATCCCATGGCCTTTCCCAACCATTTAAATTTTTCTCTTACAGGTCTAAAACTTCCGAAAAACCAATACAACGCCCACCCGGAACAATATATAAAGCTAAACAAACCGTTCACTGGGCACTTATCCGTACGAAAATCCCTATTGATTTACCTGTTTTTACAAGGAAATAAAATGTGAAAAAAATATTTCTACATCCCATGGCCCTTCCCAACCATTTAAATTTTTCTCTTACAGGTCTAACACTTCTGAAAAACCAATACAATGCCCACCCGGAAAAATATATAAAGCTAAACGAACCGTTCACTGGGCACTTATCCGTACGAAAATCCCTATTGATTTACCTGTTTTTACAAGGAAATAAAATGTGAAAAAAATATTTCTACATCCCATGGCCTTTCCCAACCATTTAAATTTTTCTCTTACAGGTCTAACACTTCCGAAAAAGAAATACAACTCCCACCCCGAACAATATATAAAGCTAAACGAACCGTTCACTGGGCACTTATCCGTACGAAAATCCCTATGGATTTACCTGTTTTTACAAGGAAATAAAATGTGAAAAAAATATTTCTACATCCCATGGCCTTTCCCAACCATTTAAATTTGTCTCTTACAGGTCTAACCCTTCAAAAAAACCAATACGACGCCCACCCGGAACAATATATAAAGCTAAACAAACCGTTCACTGGGCACTTATCCGTACGAAAATCCCTATTGATTTACCTGTTTTTACAAGGAAATAAAATGTGAAAAAAATATTTCTACATCCCATGGCCTTTCCCAACCATTTTAAGTTTTCTCTTACAGGTCTAACCCTTCCAAAAAACCAATACAACGCCCACCCGGAACAATATATAAAGCTAAACAAACCGTTCACTGGGCACTTATCCGTACGAAAATCCCTATTGATTTACCTGTTTTTACACGGAAATAAAATGTGAAAAAAATATTTCTACACCCCATGGCCTTTCCCAACCATTTAAATTTTTCTCTTACAGGTCTAACACTTCCGAAAAACCAATACAACGCCCACCCGGAACAATATATAAAGCTAAACGAACCGTTCACTGGGCCCTTATCCGTACG
The DNA here is from genome assembly GCF_049243985.1 of Paroedura picta. Classification (NCBI taxonomy): domain Eukaryota; kingdom Metazoa; phylum Chordata; class Lepidosauria; order Squamata; family Gekkonidae; genus Paroedura; species Paroedura picta. The sequence continues at coordinate 24,026,130 of NC_135372.1, forward strand.
AAAATCCCTATTGATTTACCTGATTTTACAAGGAAATAAAATGTGAAAAAAAAATTTCTACATCCATTGGCCTTTCGCAACCATTTAAATTTTTCTCTTACAGGTCTAACACTTCCGAAAAACCAATACAACGCCCTCCCAGAACAATATATAAAGCTAAACAAACCGTTCACTGGTCACTTATCCGTACGAAAATCCCTATTGATTTACCTGTTTTTACAAGGAAATAAAATGTGAAAAAAATATTTCTACATCCCATGGCTTTTCCCAACCATTTAAATTTTTCTCTTACATGTCTAACCCTTCCAAAAAACCAATACAACGCCCACCCGGAACAATATATAAAGCTAAACAAACCGTTCACTGGGCACTTATCCGTATGAAAATCCCTATTGATTTACCTGTTTTTACAAGGAAATAAAATGTGAAAAAAATATTTCTACATCCCATGGCAATTCCCAACCATTTAAATTTTTCTCTTACAGGTCTAACCCTTCCAAAAAACCAATACAACGCCCACCCGGAACAATATATAAAGCTAAACAAACCTTTCACTGGGCACTTATCCGTACGAAAATCCCTATTGATTTACCTGTTTTTACACGGAAATAAAATGTGAAAAAAATATTTCTACATCCCATGGCCTTTCCCAACCATTTAAATTTTTCTCTTACAGGTCTAACCCTTCCAAAAAACCAATACAACGCCCACCCGGAACAATATATAAAGCTAAACAAACCGTTCACTGGGCACTTATCCGTACGAAAATCCCTATTGATTTACCTGTTTTTACACGGAAATAAAATGTGAAAAAAATATTTCTACATACCATGGCCTTTCCCAACCATTTAAATTTGTCTCTTACAGGTCTAACCCTTCAAAAAAACCAATACAACGCCCACCAGGAACAATATATAAAGCTAAACAAACCGTTCACTGGGCACTTATCCGTACGAAAATCCCTATTGATTTACCTGATTTTACAAGGAAATAAAATGTGAAAAAAATATTTCTACATCCCATGGCCTTTCCCAACCATTTAAATTTGTCTCTTACAGGTCTAACCCTTCCAAAAAACCAATACAACGCCCACCCGGAACAATATATAAAGCTAAACAAACCGTTCACTGGGCACTTATCCGTACGAAAATCCCTATTGATTTACCTGTTTTTACAAGGAAATAAAATGTGAAAAAAATATTTCTACATCCCATGGCCTTTCCCAACCATTTAAATTTTTCTCTTACAGGTCTAACACTTCCGAAAAAGCAATACAACTCCCACCCGGAACAATATATAAAGCTAAACGAACCGTTCACTGGGCACTTATCCGTACGAAAATCCCTATTGATTTACCTGTTTTTACAAGGAAATAAAATGTGAAAAAAATATTTCTACATCCCATGGCCTTTCCCAACCATTTAAATTTGTCTCTTACAGGTCTAACCCTTCAAAAAAACCAATACAACGCCCACCCGGAACAATATATAAAGCTAAACAAACCGTTCACTGGGCACTTATCCGTACGAAAATCCCTATTGATTTACCTGTTTTTACAAGGAAATAAAATGTGAAAAAAATATTTCTACATCCCATGGCCTTTCCCAACCATTTAAGTTTTTCTCTTACAGGTCTAACCCTTCCAAAAAACCAATACAACGCCCACCCGGAACAATATATAAAGCTAAACAAACCGTTCACTGGGCAGTTATCCGTACGAAAATCCCTATTGATTTACCTGTTTTTACAAGGAAATAAAATGTGAAAAAAATATTTCTACATCCCATGGCCTTTCCCAACCATTTAAATTTTTCTCTTACAGGTCTAACACTTCCGAAAAACCAATACAACGCCCACCCGGAACAATATATAAAGCTAAACGAACCGTTCACTGGGCACTTATCCGTACGAAAATCCTTATTGATTTACCTGATTTTACAAGGAAATAAAATGTGAAAAAAAATTTTCTACATCCATTGGCCTTTCCCAACCATTTAAATTTTTCTCTTACAGGTCTAACACTTCCGAAAAACCAATACAACGCCCACCCGGAACAATATATAAAGCTAAACGAACCGTTCACTGGGCACTTATCCGTACGAAAATCCCTATTGATTTACCTGATTTTACAAGGAAATAAAATGTGAAAAAATATTTCTACACCCCATGGCCTTTCCCAACCATTTAAATTTTTCTCTTACAGGTCTAACACTTCCGAAAAACCAATACAACGCCCACCCGGAACAATATATAAAGCTAAACGAACCGTTCACTGGGCACTTATCCGTACGAAAATCCTTATTGATTTACCTGATTTTACAAGGAAATAAAATGTGAAAAAAATTTTTCTACATCCATTGGCCTTTCCCAACCATTTAAATTTTTCTCTTACAGCTCTAACACTTCCGAAAAACCAATACAACGCCCACCCGGAACAATATATAAAGCTAAACGAACCGTTCACTGGGCACTTATCCGTACGAAAATCCCTATTGATTTACCTGATTTTACAAGGAAATAAAATGTGAAAAAATATTTCTACATCCAATGGCCTTTCCCAACCATTTAAATTTTTCTCTTACAGGTCTAACACTTCCGAAAAACCAATACAACGCCCTCCCAGAACAATATATAAAGCTAAACGAACCGTTCACTGGGCACTTATCCGTACGAAAATCCCTATTGATTTACCTGATTTTACAAGGAAATAAAATGTGAAAAAAATATTTCTACATCCCATGGCCTTTCCCAACCATTTAAATTGTTCTCTTACAGGTCTAACACTTCCAAAAAACCAATACAACGCCCACCCGGAACAATATATAAAGCTAAACAAACCGTTCACTGGGCACTTATCCGTACGAAAATCCCTATTGATTTACCTGTTTTTACAAGGAAATAAAATGTGAAAAAAATATTTCTACATCCCATGGCCTTTCCCAACCATTTAAATTTTTCTCTTACAGGTCTAACACTTCCAAAAAACCAATACAACGCCCTCCCAGAACAATATATAAAGCTAAACGAACCGTTCACTGGGCACTTATCTGTACGAAAATCCCTATTGATTTACCTGATTTTACAAGGAAATAAAATGTGAAAAAAATATTTCTACATCCCATGGCCTTTCCCAACCATTTAAATTTTTCTCTTACAGGTCTAAAACTTCCGAAAAACCAATACAACGCCCACCCGGAACAATATATAAAGCTAAACAAACCGTTCACTGGGCACTTATCCGTACGAAAATCCCTATTGATTTACCTGTTTTTACACGGAAATAAAATGTGAAAAAAATATTTCTACACCCCATGGCCTTTCCCAACCATTTAAATTTTTCTCTTACAGGTCTAACACTTCCGAAAAACCAATACAACGCCCACCCGGAACAATATATAAAGCTAAACGAACCGTTCACTGGGCACTTATCCGTACGAAAATCCCTATTGATTTACCTGATTTTACAAGGAAATAAAATGTGAAAAAAAATTTTCTACATCCATTGGCCTTTCGCAACCATTTAAATTTTTCTCTTACAGGTCTAACACTTCCGAAAAACCAATACAACGCCCTCCCAGAACAATATATAAAGCTAAACGAACCGTTCACTGGTCACTTATCCGTACGAAAATCCCTATTGATTTACCTGTTTTTACAAGGAAATAAAATGTGAAAAAAATATTTCTACATCCCATGGCCTTTCCCAACCATTTAAATTTGTCTCTTACAGGTCTAACCCTTCAAAAAAACCAATACAACGCCCACCCGGAACAATATATAAAGCTAAACAAACCGTTCACTGGGCACTTATCCGTACGAAAATCCCTATTGATTTACCTGTTTTTACAAGGAAATAAAATGTGAAAAAAATATTTCTACATCCCATGGCCTTTCCCAACCATTTAAATTTTTCTCTTACAGGTCTAACCCTTCCAAAAAACCAATACAACGCCCACCCGGAACAATATATAAAGCTAAACAAACCGTTCACTGGGCACTTATCCGTACGAAAATCCCTATTGATTTACCTGTTTTTACAAGGAAATAAAATGTGAAAAAAATATTTCTACATCCCATGGCTTTTCCCAACCATTTAAATTTTTCTCTTACATGTCTAACCCTTCCAAAAAACCAATACAACGCCCACCCGGAACAATATATAAAGCTAAACAAACCGTTCACTGGGCACTTATCCGTATGAAAATCCCTATTGATTTACCTGTTTTTACAAGGAAATAAAATGTGAAAAAAATATTTCTACATCCCATGGCAATTCCCAACCATTTAAATTTTTCTCTTACAGGTCTAACCCTTCCAAAAAACCAATACAACGCCCACCCGGAACAATATATAAAGCTAAACAAACCTTTCACTGGGCACTTATCCGTACGAAAATCCCTATTGATTTACCTGTTTTTACACGGAAATAAAATGTGAAAAAAATATTTCTACATCCCATGGCCTTTCCCAACCATTTAAATTTTTCTCTTACAGGTCTAACCCTTCCAAAAAACCAATACAACGCCCACCCGGAACAATATATAAAGCTAAACAAACCGTTCACTGGGCACTTATCCGTACGAAAATCCCTATTGATTTACCTGTTTTTACACGGAAATAAAATGTGAAAAAAATATTTCTACATCCCATGGCCTTTCCCAACCATTTAAATTTGTCTCTTACAGGTCTAACCCTTCAAAAAAACCAATACAACGCCCACCCGGAACAATATATAAAGCTAAACAAACCGTTCACTGGGAACTTATCCGTACGAAAATCCCTATTGATTTACCTGTTTTTACAAGGAAATAAAATGTGAAAAAAATATTTCTACATCCCATGGCCTTTCCCAACCATTTAAATTTTTCTCTTACAGGTCTAACCCTTCCAAAAAACCAATACAACGCCCACCCGGAACAATATATAAAGCTAAACAAACCGTTCACTGGGCACTTATCCGTACGAAAATCCCTATTGATTTACCTGTTTTTACAAGGAAATAAAATGTGAAAAAAATATTTCTACATCCCATGGCCTTTCCCAACCATTTACATTTTTCTCTTACAGGTCTAACACTTCCGAAAAACCAATACAACGCCCACCCGGAACAATATATAAAGCTAAACGAACCGTTCACTGGGTACTTATCCGTAAGAAAATCCCTAATGATTTACCTGCTTTTACAAGGAAATAAAATGTGAAAAAATATTTCTACATTCATGGCCTTTCCCAACCATTTAAATTTTTCTCTTACAGGTCTAATACTTCCGAAAAACCAATACAACGCCCACCCGGAACAATATATAAAGCTAAACGAACCGTTCACTGGGTACTTACACGTACGAAAATCCCTATTGATTTACCTGATTTTACAAGGAAATAAAATGTGAAAAAAATATTTCTACATCCCATGGCCTTTCCCAACCATTTAAATTTTTCTCTTACAGGTCTAACACTTCCAAAAAACCAATACAACGCCCTCCCAGAACAATATATAAAGCTAAACGAACCGTTCACTGGGCACTTATCTGTACGAAAATCCCTATTGATTTACCTGATTTTACAAGGAAATAAAATGTGAAAAAAATATTTCTACATCCCATGGCCTTTCCCAACCATTTAAATTTTTCTCTTACAGGTCTAAAACTTCCGAAAAACCAATACAACGCCCACCCGGAACAATATATAAAGCTAAACAAACCGTTCACTGGGCACTTATCCGTACGAAAATCCCTATTGATTTACCTGTTTTTACACGGAAATAAAATGTGAAAAAAATATTTCTACACCCCATGGCCTTTCCCAACCATTTAAATTTTTCTCTTACAGGTCTAACACTTCCGAAAAACCAATACAACGCCCACCCGGAACAATATATAAAGCTAAACGAACCGTTCACTGGGCACTTATCCGTACGAAAATCCCTATTGATTTACCTGATTTTACAAGGAAATAAAATGTGAAAAAAAATTTTCTACATCCATTGGCCTTTCGCAACCATTTAAATTTTTCTCTTACAGGTCTAACACTTCCGAAAAACCAATACAACGCCCTCCCAGAACAATATATAAAGCTAAACGAACCGTTCACTGGTCACTTATCCGTACGAAAATCCCTATTGATTTACCTGTTTTTACAAGGAAATAAAATGTGAAAAAAATATTTCTACATCCCATGGCCTTTCCCAACCATTTAAATTTGTCTCTTACAGGTCTAACCCTTCAAAAAAACCAATACAACGCCCACCCGGAACAATATATAAAGCTAAACAAACCGTTCACTGGGCACTTATCCGTACGAAAATCCCTATTGATTTACCTGTTTTTACAAGGAAATAAAATGTGAAAAAAATATTTCTACATCCCATGGCCTTTCCCAACCATTTAAATTTTTCTCTTACAGGTCTAACCCTTCCAAAAAACCAATACAACGCCCACCCGGAACAATATATAAAGCTAAACAAACCGTTCACTGGGCACTTATCCGTACGAAAATCCCTATTGATTTACCTGTTTTTACAAGGAAATAAAATGTGAAAAAAATATTTCTACATCCCATGGCTTTTCCCAACCATTTAAATTTTTCTCTTACATGTCTAACCCTTCCAAAAAACCAATACAACGCCCACCCGGAACAATATATAAAGCTAAACAAACCGTTCACTGGGCACTTATCCGTATGAAAATCCCTATTGATTTACCTGTTTTTACAAGGAAATAAAATGTGAAAAAAATATTTCTACATCCCATGGCAATTCCCAACCATTTAAATTTTTCTCTTACAGGTCTAACCCTTCCAAAAAACCAATACAACGCCCACCCGGAACAATATATAAAGCTAAACAAACCTTTCACTGGGCACTTATCCGTACGAAAATCCCTATTGATTTACCTGTTTTTACACGGAAATAAAATGTGAAAAAAATATTTCTACATCCCATGGCCTTTCCCAACCATTTAAATTTTTCTCTTACAGGTCTAACCCTTCCAAAAAACCAATACAACGCCCACCCGGAACAATATATAAAGCTAAACAAACCGTTCACTGGGCACTTATCCGTACGAAAATCCCTATTGATTTACCTGTTTTTACACGGAAATAAAATGTGAAAAAAATATTTCTACATCCCATGGCCTTTCCCAACCATTTAAATTTGTCTCTTACAGGTCTAACCCTTCAAAAAAACCAATACAACGCCCACCCGGAACAATATATAAAGCTAAACAAACCGTTCACTGGGAACTTATCCGTACGAAAATCCCTATTGATTTACCTGTTTTTACAAGGAAATAAAATGTGAAAAAAATATTTCTACATCCCATGGCCTTTCCCAACCATTTAAATTTTTCTCTTACAGGTCTAACCCTTCCAAAAAACCAATACAACGCCCACCCGGAACAATATATAAAGCTAAACAAACCGTTCACTGGGCACTTATCCGTACGAAAATCCCTATTGATTTACCTGTTTTTACAAGGAAATAAAATGTGAAAAAAATATTTCTACATCCCATGGCCTTTCCCAACCATTTACATTTTTCTCTTACAGGTCTAACACTTCCGAAAAACCAATACAACGCCCACCCGGAACAATATATAAAGCTAAACGAACCGTTCACTGGGTACTTATCCGTAAGAAAATCCCTAATGATTTACCTGCTTTTACAAGGAAATAAAATGTGAAAAAATATTTCTACATTCATGGCCTTTCCCAACCATTTAAATTTTTCTCTTACAGGTCTAATACTTCCGAAAAACCAATACAACGCCCACCCGGAACAATATATAAAGCTAAACGAACCGTTCACTGGGTACTTACACGTACGAAAATCCCTATTGATTTACCTGATTTTACAAGGAAATAAAATGTGAAAAAAATATTTCTACATCCCATGGCCTTTCCCAATCATTTAAATTTTTCTCTTACAGGTCTAACACTTCCGAAAAACCAATACAACGCCCACCCGGAACAATATATAAAGCTAAACGAACCGTTCACTGGGCACTTATCCGTACGAAAATCCCTATTGATTTACCTGATTTCACAAGGAAATAAAATGTGAAAAAAATATTTCTACATCCCATGGCCTTTCCCAACCATTTAAATTTTTCTCTTACAGGTCTAACACTTCCGAAAAACCAATACAACGACCACCCGGAACAATATCTAAAGCTAAACGAACCGTTCACTGGGTACTTATCCGTAAGAAAATCCCTATTGATTTACCTGTTTTTACAAGGAAATAAAATGTGAAAAAATATTTCTACATCCCATGGCCTTTCCCAACCATTTAAATTTTTCTCTTACAGGTCTAATACTTCCGAAAAACCAATACAACGCCCACCCGGAACAATATATAAAGCTAAACGAACCGTTCACTGGGTACTTACACGTACGAAAATCCCTATTGATTTACCTGATTTTACAAGGAAATAAAATATGAAAAAAATATTTCTACATCCCATGGCCTTTCCCAACCATTTAAATTTTTCTCTTACAGGTCTAACACTTCCGAAAAACCAAAACAACGCCCACCCGGAACAATATATAAAGCTAAACGAACCGTTCACTGGGCACTTATCCGTACGAAAATCCCTATTGATTTACCTGTTTTAACAAGGAAATAAAATGTGAAAAAAATATTTCTACATCCCATGGCCTTTCCCAACCATTTAAATTTTTCTCTTACAGGGCTAACACTTCCGAAAAACCAATACAACACCCACCCGGAACAATATATAAAGCTAAACGAACCGTTCACTTGGTACTTATCCATAAGAAAATTCCTATTGATTTATCTGTTTTTACAAGGAAGTAAAATGTGAAAAAAAAATTTCTACATTCCATGGCCTTTCCCAACCATTTAAATTTTTCTCTTACAGGTCTAACACTTCCGAAAAACCAATACAACGCCCACCCGGAACAATATATAAAGCTAAACGAACCGTTCACTGGGGACTTATCCGTACGAAAATCCCTATTGATTTACCTGTTTTTACAAGGAAATAAAATGTGAAAAAAATATTTCTACATCCCATGGCTTTTCCCAACCGTTTAAATTTTTCTCTTACAGGTCTAACACTTCCGAAAAACCAATACAACGCCCACCCGGAACAATATATAAAGCTAAACGAACCGTTCACTGGGCACTTATCCGTACGAAAATCCCTATTGTTTTACCTGTTTTTACAAGGAAATAAAATGTGAAAAAAATATTTCTACATCCCATGGCCTTTCCAAACCATTTAAATTTTTCTCTTATAGGTCTAACACTTCCGAAAAACCAATACAACGCCCTCCCAGAACAATATATAAAGCTAAACAAACCGTTCACTGGGCAATTATCCGTACGAAAATCCCTATTGATTAAACTGATTTTACAAGGAAATAAAATGTGAAAAAAATATTTCTACATCCCATGGCCTTTCCCAACCATATAAATTTTTCTCTTACAGGTCTAACCCTTCCAAAAAACAAATACAACGCCCACCCTGAACAATATATAAAGCTAAACAAACCGTTCACTGGGCACTTATCCGTACGAAAATCCCTATTGATTTACCTGTTTTTACAAGGAAATAAAATGTGAAAAAAATATTTCTACATCCCATGGCCTTTCCCAACCATTTAAATTTTTCTCTTACAAGTCTAACACTTCTGAAAAACCAATACAACGCCCACCCGGAACAATATATAAAGCTAAACGAACCGTTCACTGGGCACTTATCCGTATGAAAATCCCTATTGATTTACCTGATTTTACAAGGAAATAAAATGTGAAAAAAATATTTCTACTTCCCATGGCCTTTCCCAACCATTTAAATTTTTCTCTTACAGGTCTAACACTTCCGAAAAACCAATACAACGCCCACCCGGAACAATATATAAAGCTAAACGAACCGTTCAGTGGGCACTTATCCGTACGAAAATCCCTATTGATTTACCTGTTTTTACAAGGAAATAAAATGTGAAAAAAATATTTCTACATCCCATGGCTTTTCCCAACCATTTAAATTTTTCTCTTACATGTCTAACCCTTCCAAAAAACCAATACAACGCCCACCCGGAACAATATATAAAGCTAAACAAACCGTTCACTGGGCACTTACCCGTATGAAAATCCCTATTGATTTACCTGTTTTTACAAGGAAATAAAATGTGAAAAAAATATTTCTACATCCCATGGCAATTCCCAACCATTTAAATTTTTCTCTTACAGGTCTAACCCTTCCAAAAAACCAATACAACGCCCACCCGGAACAATATATAAAGCTAAACAAACCTTTCACTGGGCACTTATCCGTACGAAAATCCCTTTTGATTTACCTGTTTTTACACGGAAATAAAATGTGAAAAAAATATTTCTACATCCCATGGCCTTTCCCAACCATTTAAATTTTTCTCTTACAGGTCTAACCCTTCCAAAAAACCAATACAACGCCCACCCGGAACAATATATAAAGCTAAACAAACCGTTCACTGGGAACTTATCCGTACGAAAATCCCTATTGATTTACCTGTTTTTACAAGGAAATAAAATGTGAAAAAAATATTTCTACATCCCATGGCCTTTCCCAACCATTTAAATTTTTCTCTTACAGGTCTAACCCTTCCAAAAAACCAATACAACGCCCACCCGGAACAATATATAAAGCTAAACAAACCGTTCACTGGGCACTTATCCGTACGAAAATCCCTATTGATTTACCTGTTTTTACAAGGAAATAAAATGTGAAAAAAATATTTCTACATCCCATGGCCTTTCCCAACCATTTAAATTTTTCTCTTACAGGTCTAACACTTCCGAAAAACCAATACAACGCCCACCCGGAACAATATATAAAGCTAAACGAACCGTTCACTGGGCACTTATCCGTACGAAAATCCCTATTGATTTACCTGATTTTACAAGTAAATAAAATGTGAAAAAAATATTTCTACATCCCATGGCCTTTCCCAACCATTTACATTTTTCTCTTACAGGTCTAACACTTCCGAAAAACCAATACAACGCCCTCCCAGAACAATATATAAAGCTAAACGAACCGTTCACTGGGTACTTATCCGTAAGAAAATCCCTAATGATTTACCTGCTTTTACAAGGAAATAAAATGTGAAAAAATATTTCTACATCCCATGGCCTTTCCCAACCATTTAAATTTTTCTCTTACAGGTCTAATACTTCCGAAAAACCAATACAACGCCCACCCGGAACAATATATAAAGCTAAACGAACCGTTCACTGGGTACTTACACGTACGAAAATCCCTATTGATTTACCTGATTTTACAAGGAAATAAAATGTGAAAAAAATATTTCTACATCCCATGGCCTTTCCCAATCATTTAAATTTTTCTCTTACAGGTCTAACACTTCCGAAAAACCAATACAACGCCCACCCGGAACAATATATAAAGCTAAACGAACCGTTCACTGGGCACTTATCCGTACGAAAATCCCTATTGATTTACCTGATTTCACAAGGAAATAAAATGTGAAAAAAATATTTCTACATCCCATGGCCTTTCCCAACCATTTAAATTTTTCTCTTACAGGTCTAACACTTCCGAAAAACCAATACAACGCCCACCCGGAACAATATATAAAGCTAAACGAACCGTTCACTGGGCACTTATCCGTACGAAAATCCCTATTGATTTACCTGATTTTACAAGTAAATAAAATGTGAAAAAAATATTTCTACATCCCATGGCCTTTCCCAACCATTTACATTTTTCTCTTACAGGTCTAACACTTCCGAAAAACCAATACAACGCCCTCCCAGAACAATATATAAAGCTAAACGAACCGTTCACTGGGTACTTATCCGTAAGAAAATCCCTAATGATTTACCTGCTTTTACAAGGAAATAAAATGTGAAAAAATATTTCTACATCCCATGGCCTTTCCCAACCATTTAAATTTTTCTCTTACAGGTCTAATACTTCCGAAAAACCAATACAACGCCCACCCGGAACAATATATAAAGCTAAACGAACCGTTCACTGGGTACTTACACGTACGAAAATCCCTATTGATTTACCTGATTTTACAAGGAAATAAAATGTGAAAAAAATATTTCTACATCCCATGGCCTTTCCCAATCATTTAAATTTTTCTCTTACAGGTCTAACACTTCCGAAAAACCAATACAACGCCCACCCGGAACAATATATAAAGCTAAACGAACCGTTCACTGGGCACTTATCCGTACGAAAATCCCTATTGATTTACCTGATTTCACAAGGAAATAAAATGTGAAAAAAATATTTCTACATCCCATGGCCTTTCCCAACCATTTAAATTTTTCTCTTACAGGTCTAACACTTCCGAAAAACCAATACAACGACCACCCGGAACAATATCTAAAGCTAAACGAACCGTTCACTGGGTACTTATCCGTAAGAAAATCCCTATTGATTTACCTGTTTTTACAAGGAAATAAAATGTGAAAAAATATTTCTACATCCCATGGCCTTTCCCAACCATTTAAATTTTTCTCTTACAGGTCTAATACTTCCGAAAAACCAATACAACGCCCACCCGGAACAATATATAAAGCTAAACGAACCGTTCACTGGGTACTTACACGTACGAAAATCCCTATTGATTTACCTGATTTTACAAGGAAATAAAATATGAAAAAAATATTTCTACATCCCATGGCCTTTCCCAACCATTTAAATTTTTCTCTTACAGGTCTAACACTTCCGAAAAACCAAAACAACGCCCACCCGGAACAATATATAAAGCTAAACGAACCGTTCACTGGGCACTTATCCGTACGAAAATCCCTATTGATTTACCTGTTTTAACAAGGAAATAAAATGTGAAAAAAATATTTCTACATCCCATGGCCTTTCCCAACCATTTAAATTTTTCTCTTACAGGGCTAACACTTCCGAAAAACCAATACAACACCCACCCGGAACAATATATAAAGCTAAACGAACCGTTCACTTGGTACTTATCCATAAGAAAATTCCTATTGATTTATCTGTTTTTACAAGGAAGTAAAATGTGAAAAAAAAATTTCTACATTCCATGGCCTTTCCCAACCATTTAAATTTTTCTCTTACAAGTCTAACACTTCCGAAAAACCAATACAACGCCCACCCGGAACAATATATAAAGCTAAACGAACCGTTCACTGGGGACTTATCCGTACGAAAATCCCTATTGATTTACCTGTTTTTACAAGGAAATAAAATGTGAAAAAAATATTTCTACATCCCATGGCTTTTCCCAACCGTTTAAATTTTTCTCTTACAGGTCTAACACTTCCGAAAAACCAATACAACGCCCACCCGGAACAATATATAAAGCTAAACGAACCGTTCACTGGGCACTTATCCGTACGAAAATCCCTATTGTTTTACCTGTTTTTACAAGGAAATAAAATGTGAAAAAAATATTTCTACATCCCATGGCCTTTCCAAACCATTTAAATTTTTCTCTTATAGGTCTAACACTTCCGAAAAACCAATACAACGCCCTCCCAGAACAATATATAAAGCTAAACAAACCGTTCACTGGGCAATTATCCGTACGAAAATCCCTATTGATTAAACTGATTTTACAAGGAAATAAAATGTGAAAAAAATATTTCTACATCCCATGGCCTTTCCCAACCATATAAATTTTTCTCTTACAGGTCTAACCCTTCCAAAAAACAAATACAACGCCCACCCTGAACAATATATAAAGCTAAACAAACCGTTCACTGGGCACTTATCCGTACGAAAATCCCTATTGATTTACCTGTTTTTACAAGGAAATAAAATGTGAAAAAAATATTTCTACATCCCATGGCCTTTCCCAACCATTTAAATTTTTCTCTTACAAGTCTAACACTTCTGAAAAACCAATACAACGCCCACCCGGAACAATATATAAAGCTAAACGAACCGTTCACTGGGCACTTATCCGTATGAAAATCCCTATTGATTTACCTGATTTTACAAGGAAATAAAATGTGAAAAAAATATTTCTACTTCCCATGGCCTTTCCCAACCATTTAAATTTTTCTCTTACAGGTCTAACACTTCCGAAAAACCAATACAACGCCCACCCGGAACAATATATAAAGCTAAACGAACCGTTCAGTGGGCACTTATCCGTACGAAAATCCCTATTGATTTACCTGATTTCACAAGGAAATAAAATGTGAAAAAAATATTTCTACATCCCATGGCCTTTCCCAACCATTTAAATTTTTCTCTTACAGGTCTAACACTTCCGAAAAACCAATACAACGACCACCCGGAACAATATCTAAAGCTAAACGAACCGTTCACTGGGTACTTATCCGTAAGAAAATCCCTATTGATTTACCTGTTTTTACAAGGAAATAAAATGTGAAAAAATATTTCTACATCCCATGGCCTTTCCCAACCATTTAAATTTTTCTCTTACAGGTCTAACACTTCTGAAAAACCAATACAACGCCCACCCGGAACAATATATAAAGCTAAACGAACCGTTCACTGGGGACTTATCCGTACGAAAATCCCTATTGATTTACCTGTTTTTACAAGGAAATAAAATGTGAAAAAAATATTTCTACATCCCATGGCTTTTCCCAACCATTTAAATTTTTCTCTTACAGGTCTAACACTTCCAAAAAACCAATACAACGCCCTCCCAGAACAATATATAAAGCTAAACGAACCGTTCACTGGGCACTTATCCGTACGAAAATCCCTATTGATTTAGCTGATTTTACAAGGAACTAAAATGTGAAAAAAATATTTCTACATCCCATGGCCTTTCCCAAGCATTTAAATTTTTCTCTTACAGGTCTAACCCTTCCAAAAAACCAATACAACGCCCACCCTGAACAATATATAAAGCTAAACAAACCGTTCACTGGGCACTTATCCGTACGAAAATCCCTATTGATTTACCTGTTTTTACAAGGAAATAAAATGTGAAAAAAATATTTCTACATCCCATGGCCTTTCCCAACCATTTAAATTTTTCTCTTACAGGTCTAACACTTCCGAAAAACCAATACAACGCCCACCCGGAACAATATATAAAGCTAAACGAACCGTTCAGTGGGCACTTATCCGTACGAAAATCCCTATTGATTTACCTGATTTCACAAGGAAATAAAATGTGAAAAAAATATTTCTACATCCCATGGCCTTTCCCAACCATTTAAATTTTTCTCTTACAGGTCTAACACTTCCGAAAAACCAATACAACGACCACCCGGAACAATATCTAAAGCTAAACGAACCGTTCACTGGGTACTTATCCGTAAGAAAATCCCTATTGATTTACCTGTTTTTAAAAGGAAATAAAATGTGAAAAAATATTTCTACATCCCATGGCCTTTCCCAACCATTTAAATTTTTCTCTTACAGGTCTAACACTTCTGAAAAACCAATACAACGCCCACCCGGAACAATATATAAAGCTAAACGAACCGTTCACTGGGGACTTATCCGTACGAAAATCCCTATTGATTTACCTGTTTTTACAAGGAAATAAAATGTGAAAAAAATATTTCTACATCCCATGGCTTTTCCCAACCATTTAAATTTTTCTCTTACAGGTCTAACACTTCCAAAAAACCAATACAACGCCCTCCCAGAACAATATATAAAGCTAAACGAACCGTTCACTGGGCACTTATCCGTACGAAAATCCCTATTGATTTAGCTGATTTTACAAGGAAATAAAATGTGAAAAAAATATTTCTACATCCCATGGCCTTTCCCAAGCATTTAAATTTTTCTCTTACAGGTCTAACCCTTCCAAAAAACCAATACAACGCCCACCCTGAACAATATATAAAGCTAAACGAACCGTTCAGTGGGCACTTATCCGTACGAAAATCCCTATTGATTTACCTGATTTCACAAGGAAATAAAATGTGAAAAAAATATTTCTACATCCCATGGCCTTTCCCAACCATTTAAATTTTTCTCTTACAGGTCTAACACTTCCGAAAAACCAATACAACGACCACCCGGAACAATATCTAAAGCTAAACGAACCGTTCACTGGGTACTTATCCGTAAGAAAATCCCTATTGATTTACCTGTTTTTACAAGGAAATAAAATGTGAAAAAATATTTCTACATCCCATGGCCTTTCCCAACCATTTAAATTTTTCTCTTACAGGTCTAACACTTCTGAAAAACCAATACAACGCCCACCCGGAACAATATATAAAGCTAAACGAACCGTTCACTGGGGACTTATCCGTACGAAAATCCCTATTGATTTACCTGTTTTTACAAGGAAATAAAATGTGAAAAAAATATTTCTACATCCCATGGCTTTTCCCAACCATTTAAATTTTTCTCTTACAGGTCTAACACTTCCAAAAAACCAATACAACGCCCTCCCAGAACAATATATAAAGCTAAACGAACCGTTCACTGGGCACTTATCCGTACGAAAATCCCTATTGATTTAGCTGATTTTACAAGGAAATAAAATGTGAAAAAAATATTTCTACATCCCATGGCCTTTCCCAAGCATTTAAATTTTTCTCTTACAGGTCTAACCCTTCCAAAAAACCAATACAACGCCCACCCTGAACAATATATAAAGCTAAACAAACCGTTCACTGGGCACTTATCCGTACGAAAATCCCTATTGATTTACCTGTTTTTACAAGGAAATAAAATGTGAAAAAAATATTTCTACATCCCATGGCCTTTCCCAACCATTTAAATTTTTCTCTTACAGGTCTAACACTTCCGAAAAACCAATACAACGCCCACCCGGAACAATATATAAAGCTAAACGAACCGTTCACTGGGCACTTATCTGTACGAAAATCCCTATGGATTTACCTGATTTTACAAGGAAATAAAATGTGAAAAAAATATTTCTACATGCCATGGCCTTTCCCAACCATTTAAAGTTTTCTCTTACAGGTCTAACACTTCCGAAAAACCAATACAACGCCCACCCGGAACAATATATAAAGCTAAACGAACCGTTCACTGGGCACTTATCCGTACGAAAATCCCTATTGATTTACCTGATTTTACAAGGAAATAAAATGTGAAAAAAATATTTCTACATCCCATGGCCTTTCCCAACCATTTAAATTTTTCTCTTACAGGTCTAACACTTCCGAAAAACCAATACAACGACCACCCGGAACAATATCTAAAGCTAAACGAACCGTTCACTGGGTACTTATCCGTAAGAAAATCCCTATTGATTTACCTGTTTTTACAAGGAAATAAAATGTGAAAAAATATTTCTACATCCCATGGCCTTTCCCAACCATTTAAATTTTTCTCTTACAGGTCTAATACTTCCGAAAAACCAATACAACGCCCACCCGGAACAATATATAAAGCTAAACGAACCGTTCACTGGGTACTTACACGTACGAAAATCCCTATTGATTTACCTGATTTTACAAGGAAATAAAATATGAAAAAAATATTTCTACATCCCATGGCCTTTCCCAACCATTTAAATTTTTCTCTTACAGGTCTAACACTTCCGAAAAACCAAAACAACGCCCACCCGGAACAATATATAAAGCTAAACGAACCGTTCACTGGGCACTTATCCGTACGAAAATCCCTATTGATTTACATGTTTTAACAAGGAAATAAAATGTGAAAAAAATATTTCTACATCCCATGGCCTTTCCCAACCATTTAAATTTTTCTCTTACAGGGCTAACACTTCCGAAAAACCAATACAACACCCACCCGGAACAATATATAAAGTTAAACGAACCGTTCACTTGGTACTTAACCGTAAGAAAATCCCTATTGATTTACCTGTTTTTACAAGGAAATAAAATGTGAAAAAATATTTCTACATCCCATGGCCTTTCCCAACCATTTAAATTTTTCTCTTACAGGTCTAACACTTCTGAAAAACCAATACAACGCCCACCCGGAACAATATATAAAGCTAAACGAACCGTTCACTGGGGACTTATCCGTACGAAAATCCCTATTGATTTACCTGTTTTTACAAGGAAATAAAATGTGAAAAAAATATTTCTACATCCCATGGCTTTTCCCAACCATTTAAATTTTTCTCTTACAGGTCTAACACTTCCAAAAAACCAATACAACGCCCTCCCAGAACAATATATAAAGCTAAACGAACCGTTCACTGGGCACTTATCCGTACGAAAATCCCTATTGATTTAGCTGATTTTACAAGGAACTAAAATGTGAAAAAAATATTTCTACATCCCATGGCCTTTCCCAAGCATTTAAATTTTTCTCTTACAGGTCTAACCCTTCCAAAAAACCAATACAACGCCCACCCTGAACAATATATAAAGCTAAACAAACCGTTCACTGGGCACTTATCCGTACGAAAATCCCTATTGATTTACCTGTTTTTACAAGGAAATAAAATGTGAAAAAAATATTTCTACATCCCATGGCCTTTCCCAACCATTTAAATTTTTCTCTTACAGGTCTAACACTTCCGAAAAACCAATACAACGCCCACCCGGAACAATATATAAAGCTAAACGAACCGTTCAGTGGGCACTTATCCGTACGAAAATCCCTATTGATTTACCTGATTTCACAAGGAAATAAAATGTGAAAAAAATATTTCTACATCCCATGGCCTTTCCCAACCATTTAAATTTTTCTCTTACAGGTCTAACACTTCCGAAAAACCAATACAACGACCACCCGGAACAATATCTAAAGCTAAACGAACCGTTCACTGGGTACTTATCCGTAAGAAAATCCCTATTGATTTACCTGTTTTTAAAAGGAAATAAAATGTGAAAAAATATTTCTACATCCCATGGCCTTTCCCAACCATTTAAATTTTTCTCTTACAGGTCTAACACTTCTGAAAAACCAATACAACGCCCACCCGGAACAATATATAAAGCTAAACGAACCGTTCACTGGGGACTTATCCGTACGAAAATCCCTATTGATTTACCTGTTTTTACAAGGAAATAAAATGTGAAAAAAATATTTCTACATCCCATGGCTTTTCCCAACCATTTAAATTTTTCTCTTACAGGTCTAACACTTCCAAAAAACCAATACAACGCCCTCCCAGAACAATATATAAAGCTAAACGAACCGTTCACTGGGCACTTATCCGTACGAAAATCCCTATTGATTTAGCTGATTTTACAAGGAAATAAAATGTGAAAAAAATATTTCTACATCCCATGGCCTTTCCCAAGCATTTAAATTTTTCTCTTACAGGTCTAACCCTTCCAAAAAACCAATACAACGCCCACCCTGAACAATATATAAAGCTAAACGAACCGTTCAGTGGGCACTTATCCGTACGAAAATCCCTATTGATTTACCTGATTTCACAAGGAAATAAAATGTGAAAAAAATATTTCTACATCCCATGGCCTTTCCCAACCATTTAAATTTTTCTCTTACAGGTCTAACACTTCCGAAAAACCAATACAACGACCACCCGGAACAATATCTAAAGCTAAACGAACCATTCACTGGGTACTTATCCGTAAGAAAATCCCTATTGATTTACCTGTTTTTACAAGGAAATAAAATGTGAAAAAATATTTCTACATCCCATGGCCTTTCCCAACCATTTAAATTTTTCTCTTACAGGTCTAACACTTCTGAAAAACCAATACAACGCCCACCCGGAACAATATATAAAGCTAAACGAACCGTTCACTGGGGACTTATCCGTACGAAAATCCCTATTGATTTACCTGTTTTTACAAGGAAATAAAATGTGAAAAAAATATTTCTACATCCCATGGCTTTTCCCAACCATTTAAATTTTTCTCTTACAGGTCTAACACTTCCAAAAAACCAATACAACGCCCTCCCAGAACAATATATAAAGCTAAACGAACCGTTCACTGGGCACTTATCCGTACGAAAATCCCTATTGATTTAGCTGATTTTACAAGGAAATAAAATGTGAAAAAAATATTTCTACATCCCATGGCCTTTCCCAAGCATTTAAATTTTTCTCTTACAGGTCTAACCCTTCCAAAAAACCAATACAACGCCCACCCTGAACAATATATAAAGCTAAACAAACCGTTCACTGGGCACTTATCCGTACGAAAATCCCTATTGATTTACCTGTTTTTACAAGGAAATAAAATGTGAAAAAAATATTTCTACATCCCATGGCCTTTCCCAACCATTTAAATTTTTCTCTTACAGGTCTAACACTTCCGAAAAACCAATACAACGCCCACCCGGAACAATATATAAAGCTAAACGAACCGTTCACTGGGCACTTATCTGTACGAAAATCCCTATGGATTTACCTGATTTTACAAGGAAATAAAATGTGAAAAAAATATTTCTACATCCCATGGCCTTTCCCAACCATTTAAAGTTTTCTCTTACAGGTCTAACACTTCCGAAAAACCAATACAACGCCCACCCGGAACAATATATAAAGCTAAACGAACCGTTCACTGGGCACTTATCCGTACGAAAATCCCTATTGATTTACCTGATTTTACAAGGAAATAAAATGTGAAAAAAATATTTCTACATCCCATGGCCTTTCCCAACCATTTAAATTTTTCTCTTACAGGTCTAACACTTCCGAAAAACCAATACAACGACCACCCGGAACAATATCTAAAGCTAAACGAACCGTTCACTGGGTACTTATCCGTAAGAAAATCCCTATTGATTTACCTGTTTTTACAAGGAAATAAAATGTGAAAAAATATTTCTACATCCCATGGCCTTTCCCAACCATTTAAATTTTTCTCTTACAGGTCTAATACTTCCGAAAAACCAATACAACGCCCACCCGGAACAATATATAAAGCTAAACGAACCGTTCACTGGGTACTTACACGTACGAAAATCCCTATTGATTTACCTGATTTTACAAGGAAATAAAATATGAAAAAAATATTTCTACATCCCATGGCCTTTCCCAACCATTTAAATTTTTCTCTTACAGGTCTAACACTTCCGAAAAACCAAAACAACGCCCACCCGGAACAATATATAAAGCTAAACGAACCGTTCACTGGGCACTTATCCGTACGAAAATCCCTATTGATTTACATGTTTTAACAAGGAAATAAAATGTGAAAAAAATATTTCTACATCCCATGGCCTTTCCCAACCATTTAAATTTTTCTCTTACAGGGCTAACACTTCCGAAAAACCAATACAACACCCACCCGGAACAATATATAAAGTTAAACGAACCGTTCACTTGGTACTTAACCGTAAGAAAATCCCTATTGATTTATCTGTTTTTACAAGGAAGTAAAATGTGAAAAAATATTTCTACATTCCATGGCCTTTCCCAACCATTTAAATTTTTCTCTTACAGGTCTAACACTTCCGAAAAACCAATACAACGCCCACCCGGAACAATATATAAAGCTAAATGAACCGTTCACTGGGTACTTATCCGTACGAAAATCCCTATTGATTTAGCTGATTTTACAAGGAAATAAAATGTGAAAAAAATATTTCTACATCCCATGGCCTTTCCCAAGCATTTAAATTTTTCTCTTACAGGTCTAACCCTTCCAAAAAACCAATACAACGCCCACCCTGAACAATATATAAAGCTAAACAAACCGTTCACTGGGCACTTATCCGTACGAAAATCCCTATTGATTTACCTGTTTTTACAAGGAAATAAAATGTGAAAAAAATATTTCTACATCCCATGGCCTTTCCCAACCATTTAAATTTTTCTCTTACAGGTCTAACACTTCCGAAAAACCAATACAACGCCCACCCGGAACAATATATAAAGCTAAACGAACCGTTCAGTGGGCACTTATCCGTACGAAAATCCCTATTGATTTACCTGATTTCACAAGGAAATAAAATGTGAAAAAAATATTTCTACATCCCATGGCCTTTCCCAACCATTTAAATTTTTCTCTTACAGGTCTAACACTTCCGAAAAACCAATACAACGCCCACCCTGAACAATATATAAAGCTAAACAAACCGTTCACTGGGCACTTATCCGTACGAAAATCCCTATTGATTTACCTGTTTTTACAAGGAAATAAAATGTGAAAAAAATATTTCTACATCCCATGGCCTTTCCCAACCATTTAAATTTTTCTCTTACAGGTCTAACACTTCCAAAAAACCAATACAACGCCCACCCTGAACAATATATAAAGCTAAACAAACCGTTCACTGGGCACTTATCCGTACGAAAATCCCTATTGATTTACCTGTTTTTACAAGGAAATAAAATGTGAAAAAAATATTTCTACATCCCATGGCCTTTCCCAACCATTTAAATTTTTCTCTTACAGGTCTAACACTTCCGAAAAACCAATACAACGCCCACCCGGAACAATATATAAAGCTAAACGAACCGTTCAGTGGGCACTTATCCGTACGAAAATCCCTATTGATTTACCTGATTTCACAAGGAAATAAAATGTGAAAAAAATATTTCTACATCCCATGGCCTTTCCCAACCATTTAAATTTTTCTCTTACAGGTCTAACACTTCCGAAAAACCAATACAACGACCACCCGGAACAATATCTAAAGCTAAACGAACCGTTCACTGGGTACTTATCCGTAAGAAAATCCCTATTGATTTACCTGTTTTTACAAGGAAATAAAATGTGAAAAAATATTTCTACATCCCATGTCCTTTCCCAACCATTTAAATTTTTCTCTTACAGGTCTAACACTTCTGAAAAACCAATACAACGCCCACCCGGAACAATATATAAAGCTAAACGAACCGTTCACTGGGGACTTATCCGTACGAAAATCCCTATTGATTTACCTGTTTTTACAAGGAAATAAAATGTGAAAAAAATATTTCTACATCCCATGGCTTTTCCCAACCATTTAAATTTTTCTCTTACAGGTCTAACACTTCCAAAAAACCAATACAACGCCCTCCCAGAACAATATATAAAGCTAAACGAACCGTTCACTGGGCACTTATCCGTACGAAAATCCCTATTGATTTAGCTGATTTTACAAGGAAATAAAATGTGAAAAAAATATTTCTACATCCCATGGCCTTTCCCAAGCATTTAAATTTTTCTCTTACAGGTCTAACCCTTCCAAAAAACCAATACAACGCCCACCCTGAACAATATATAAAGCTAAACAAACCGTTCACTGGGCACTTATCCGTACGAAAATCCCTATTGATTTACCTGTTTTTACAAGGAAATAAAATGTGAAAAAAATATTTCTACATCCCATGGCCTTTCCCAACCATTTAAATTTTTCTCTTACAGGTCTAACACTTCCGAAAAACCAATACAACGCCCACCCGGAACAATATATAAAGCTAAACGAACCGTTCACTGGGCACTTATCCGTACGAAAATCCCTATGGATTTACCTGATTTTACAAGGAAATAAAATGTGAAAAAAATATTTCTACATCCCATGGCCTTTCCCAACCATTTAAAGTTTTCTCTTACAGATCTAACACTTCCGAAAAACCAATACAACGCCCACCCGGAACAATATATAAAGCTAAACGAACCGTTCACTGGGCACTTATCCGTACGAAAATCCCTATTGATTTACCTGATTTTACAAGGAAATAAAATGTGAAAAAAATATTTCTACATCCCATGGCCTTTCCCAACCATTTAAATTTTTCTCTTACAGGTCTAACACTTCCGAAAAACCAATACAACGACCACCCGGAACAATATCTAAAGCTAAACGAACCGTTCACTGGGTACTTATCCGTAAGAAAATCCCTATTGATTTACCTGTTTTTACAAGGAAATAAAATGTGAAAAAATATTTCTACATCCCATGGCCTTTCCCAACCATTTAAATTTTTCTCTTACAGGTCTAATACTTCCGAAAAACCAATACAACGCCCACCCGGAACAATATATAAAGCTAAACGAACCGTTCACTGGGTACTTACACGTACGAAAATCCCTATTGATTTACCTGATTTTACAAGGAAATAAAATATGAAAAAAATATTTCTACATCCCATGGCCTTTCCCAACCATTTAAATTTTTCTCTTACAGGTCTAACACTTCCGAAAAACCAAAACAACGCCCACCCGGAACAATATATAAAGCTAAACGAACCGTTCACTGGGCACTTATCCGTACGAAAATCCCTATTGATTTACCTGTTTTAACAAGGAAATAAAATGTGAAAAAAATATTTCTACATCCCATGGCCTTTCCCAACCATTTAAATTTTTCTCTTACAGGGCTAACACTTCCGAAAAACCAATACAACACCCACTCGGAACAATATATAAAGCTAAACGAACCGTTCACTTGGTACTTATCCGTAAGAAAATCCCTATTGATTTATCTGTTTTTACAAGGAAGTAAAATGTGAAAAAAATATTTCTACATTCCATGGCCTTTCCCAACCATTTAAATTTTTCTCTTACAGGTCTAACACTTCCGAAAAACCAATACAACGCCCACCCGGAACAATATATAAAGCTAAACGAACCGTTCACTGGGTACTTATCCGTACGAAAATCCCTATCAATTTACCTGTTTTTACAAGGAAATAAAATGTGAAAAAAATATCTCTACATCCCATGGCTTTTCCCAACCGTTTAAATTTTTCTCTTACAGGTCTAATACTTCCGAAAAACCAATACAACGCCCACCCGGAACAATATATAAAGCTAAACGAACCGTTCACTGGGGACTTATCCGTACGAAAATCCCTATTGATTTACCTGTTTTTACAAGGAAATAAAATGTGAAAAAAATATTTCTACATCCCATGGCCTTTCCCAAGAATTTAAATTTTTCTCTTACAGGTCTAACCCTTCCAAAAAACCAATACAACGACCACCCTGAACAATATATAAAGCTAAAGAAACCGTTCACTGGGCACTTATCCGTACGAAAATCCCTATTGATTTACCTGTTTTTACAAGGAAATAAAATGTGAAAAAAATATTTCTACATCCCATGGCCTTTCCCAACCATTTAAATTTTTCTCTTACAGGTCTAACACTTCCGAAAAACCAAAACAACGCCCACCCGGAACAATATATAAAGCTAAACGAACCGTTCACTGGGCACTTATCCGTACGAAAATCCCTATTGATTTACCTGTTTTAACAAGGAAATAAAATGTGAAAAAAATATTTCTACATCCCATGGCCTTTCCCAACCATTTAAATTTTTCTCTTACAGGTCTAACACTTCCGAAAAACCAAAACAACGCCCACCCGGAACAATATATAAAGCTAAACGAACCGTTCACTGGGCACTTATCCGTACGAAAATCCCTATTGATTTACCTGTTTTAACAAGGAAATAAAATGTGAAAAAAATATTTCTACATCCCATGGCCTTTCCCAACCATTTAAATTTTTCTCTTACAGGGCTAACACTTCCGAAAAACCAATACAACACCCACCCGGAACAATATATAAAGCTAAACGAACCGTTCACTTGGTACTTATCCGTAAGAAAATCCCTATTGATTTATCTGTTTTTACAAGGAAGTAAAATGTGAAAAAAATATTTCTACATTCCATGGCCTTTCCCAACCATTTAAATTTTTCTCTTACAGGTCTAACACTTCCGAAAAACCAATACAACGCCCACCCGGAACAATATATAAAGCTAAACGAACCGTTCACTGGGGACTTATCCGTACGAAAATCCCTATTGATTTACCTGTTTTTACAAGGAAATAAAATGTGAAAAAAATATTTCTACATCCCATGGCTTTTCCCAACCGTTTAAATTTTTCTCTTACAGGTCTAACACTTCCGAAAAACCAATACAACGCCCACCCGGAACAATATATAAAGCTAAACGAACCGTTCACTGGGCACTTATCCGTACGAAAATCCCTATTGTTTTACCTGTTTTTACAAGGAAATAAAATGTGAAAAAAATATTTCTACATCCCATGGCCTTTCCAAACCATTTAAATTTTTCTCTTATAGGTCTAACACTTCCGAAAAACCAATACAACGCCCTCCCAGAACAATATATAAAGCTAAACGAACCGTTCACTGGGCACTTATCCGTACGAAAATCCCTATTGATTTACCTGATTTTACAAGGAAATAAAATGTGAAAAAAATATTTCTACATCCCATGGCCTTTCCCAACCATATAAATTTTTCTCTTACAGGTCTAACCCTTCCAAAAAACAAATACAACGCCCACCCGGAACAATATATAAAGCTAAACGAACCGTTCACTGGGGACTTATCCGTACGAAAATCCCTATTGATTTACCTGTTTTTACAAGGAAATAAAATGTGAAAAAAATATTTCTACATCCCATGGCTTTTCCCAACCATTTAAATTTTTCTCTTACAGGTCTAACACTTCCAAAAAACCAATACAACGCCCTCCCAGAACAATATATAAAGCTAAACGAACCGTTCACTGGGCACTTATCCGTACGAAAATCCCTATTGATTTAGCTGATTTTACAAGGAAATAAAATGTGAAAAAAATATTTCTACATCCCATGGCCTTTCCCAAGCATTTAAATTTTTCTCTTACAGGTCTAACCCTTCCAAAAAACCAATACAACGCCCACCCTGAACAATATATAAAGCTAAACAAACCGTTCACTGGGCACTTATCCGTACGAAAATCCCTATTGATTTACCTGTTTTTACAAGGAAATAAAATGTGAAAAAAATATTTCTACATCCCATGGCCTTTCCCAACCATTTAAATTTTTCTCTTACAGGTCTAACACTTCCGAAAAACCAATACAACGCCCACCCGGAACAATATATAAAGCTAAACGAACCGTTCACTGGGCACTTATCCGTACGAAAATCCCTATGGATTTACCTGATTTTACAAGGAAATAAAATGTGAAAAAAATATTTCTACATCCCATGGCCTTTCCCAACCATTTAAAGTTTTCTCTTACAGATCTAACACTTCCGAAAAACCAATACAACGCCCACCCGGAACAATATATAAAGCTAAACGAACCGTTCACTGGGCACTTATCCGTACGAAAATCCCTATTGATTTACCTGATTTTACAAGGAAATAAAATGTGAAAAAAATATTTCTACATCCCATGGCCTTTCCCAACCATTTAAATTTTTCTCTTACAGGTCTAACACTTCCGAAAAACCAATACAACGACCACCCGGAACAATATCTAAAGCTAAACGAACCGTTCACTGGGTACTTATCCGTAAGAAAATCCCTATTGATTTACCTGTTTTTACAAGGAAATAAAATGTGAAAAAATATTTCTACATCCCATGGCCTTTCCCAACCATTTAAATTTTTCTCTTACAGGTCTAATACTTCCGAAAAACCAATACAACGCCCACCCGGAACAATATATAAAGCTAAACGAACCGTTCACTGGGTACTTACACGTACGAAAATCCCTATTGATTTACCTGATTTTACAAGGAAATAAAATATGAAAAAAATATTTCTACATCCCATGGCCTTTCCCAACCATTTAAATTTTTCTCTTACAGGTCTAACACTTCCGAAAAACCAAAACAACGCCCACCCGGAACAATATATAAAGCTAAACGAACCGTTCACTGGGCACTTATCCGTACGAAAATCCCTATTGATTTACCTGTTTTTACAAGGAAATAAAATGTGAAAAAAATATTTCTACATCCCATGGCCTTTCCCAACCATTTAAATTTTTCTCTTACAGGGCTAACACTTCCGAAAAACCAATACAACACCCACTCGGAACAATATATAAAGCTAAACGAACCGTTCACTTGGTACTTATCCGTAAGAAAATCCCTATTGATTTATCTGTTTTTACAAGGAAGTAAAATGTGAAAAAAATATTTCTACATTCCATGGCCTTTCCCAACCATTTAAATTTTTCTCTTACAGGTCTAACACTTCCGAAAAACCAATACAACGCCCACCCGGAACAATATATAAAGCTAAACGAACCGTTCACTGGGTACTTATCCGTACGAAAATCCCTATCAATTTACCTGTTTTTACAAGGAAATAAAATGTGAAAAAAATATCTCTACATCCCATGGCTTTTCCCAACCGTTTAAATTTTTCTCTTACAGGTCTAATACTTCCGAAAAACCAATACAACGCCCACCCGGAACAATATATAAAGCTAAACGAACCGTTCACTGGGGACTTATCCGTACGAAAATCCCTATTGATTTACCTGTTTTTACAAGGAAATAAAATGTGAAAAAAATATTTCTACATCCCATGGCCTTTCCCAAGAATTTAAATTTTTCTCTTACAGGTCTAACCCTTCCAAAAAACCAATACAACGACCACCCTGAACAATATATAAAGCTAAAGAAACCGTTCACTGGGCACTTATCCGTACGAAAATCCCTATTGATTTACCTGTTTTTACAAGGAAATAAAATGTGAAAAAAATATTTCTACATCCCATGGCCTTTCCCAACCATTTAAATTTTTCTCTTACAGGTCTAACACTTCCGAAAAACCAAAACAACGCCCACCCGGAACAATATATAAAGCTAAACGAACCGTTCACTGGGCACTTATCCGTACGAAAATCCCTATTGATTTACCTGTTTTAACAAGGAAATAAAATGTGAAAAAAATATTTCTACATCCCATGGCCTTTCCCAACCATTTAAATTTTTCTCTTACAGGTCTAACACTTCCGAAAAACCAAAACAACGCCCACCCGGAACAATATATAAAGCTAAACGAACCGTTCACTGGGCACTTATCCGTACGAAAATCCCTATTGATTTACCTGTTTTAACAAGGAAATAAAATGTGAAAAAAATATTTCTACATCCCATGGCCTTTCCCAACCATTTAAATTTTTCTCTTACAGGGCTAACACTTCCGAAAAACCAATACAACACCCACCCGGAACAATATATAAAGCTAAACGAACCGTTCACTTGGTACTTATCCGTAAGAAAATCCCTATTGATTTATCTGTTTTTACAAGGAAGTAAAATGTGAAAAAAATATTTCTACATTCCATGGCCTTTCCCAACCATTTAAATTTTTCTCTTACAGGTCTAACACTTCCGAAAAACCAATACAACGCCCACCCGGAACAATATATAAAGCTAAACGAACCGTTCACTGGGGACTTATCCGTACGAAAATCCCTATTGATTTACCTGTTTTTACAAGGAAATAAAATGTGAAAAAAATATTTCTACATCCCATGGCTTTTCCCAACCGTTTAAATTTTTCTCTTACAGGTCTAACACTTCCGAAAAACCAATACAACGCCCACCCGGAACAATATATAAAGCTAAACGAACCGTTCACTGGGCACTTATCCGTACGAAAATCCCTATTGTTTTACCTGTTTTTACAAGGAAATAAAATGTGAAAAAAATATTTCTACATCCCATGGCCTTTCCAAACCATTTAAATTTTTCTCTTATAGGTCTAACACTTCCGAAAAACCAATACAACGCCCTCCCAGAACAATATATAAAGCTAAACGAACCGTTCACTGGGCACTTATCCGTACGAAAATCCCTATTGATTTACCTGATTTTACAAGGAAATAAAATGTGAAAAAAATATTTCTACATCCCATGGCCTTTCCCAACCATATAAATTTTTCTCTTACAGGTCTAACCCTTCCAAAAAACAAATACAACGCCCACCCTGAACAATATATAAAGCTAAACGAACCGTTCACTGGGCACTTATCCGTACGAAAATCCCTATTGATTTACCTGATTTTACAAGGAAATAAAATGTGAAAAAAATATTTCTACATCCCATGGCCTTTCCCAACCATTTAAATTTTTCTCTTACAGGTCTAACACTTCCGAAAAACCAATACAACGCCCTCCCAGAACAATATATAAAGCTAAACGAACCGTTCACTGGGCACTTATCCGTACGAAAATCCCTATTGATTTACCTGTTTTTACAAGGAAATAAAATGTGAAACAAATATTTCTACATCCCATGGCCTTTCCAAACCATTTAAATTTTTCTCTTATAGGTCTAACACTTCCGAAAAACGAATACAACGCCCTCCCAGAACAATATATAAAGCTAAACGAACCGTTCACTGGGTACTTATCCGTACGAAAATCCCTATTGATTTACCTGTTTTTACAAGGAAAAAAATTTGAAAAAAATATCTCTACATCCCATGGCTTTTCCCAACCGTTTAAATTTTTCTCTTACAGGTCTAACACTTCCGAAAAACCAATACAACGCCCTCCCAGAACAATATATAAAGCTAAACGAACTGTTCACTGGGCACTTATCCGTACGAAAATCCCTATTGATTTACCTGATTTTACAAGGAAATAAAATGTGAAAAAAATATTTCTACATCCCATGGCCTTTCCCAAGCATTTAAATTTTTCTCTTACAGGTCTAACCCTTCCAAAAAACCAATACAACGCCCACCCTGAACAATATATAAAGCTAAACAAACCGTTCACTGGGCACTTATTCGTACGAAAATCCCTATTGATTTACCTGTTTTTACTAGGAAATAAAATGTGAAAAAAATATTTCTACATCCCATGGCCTTTCCCAACCATTTAAATTTTTCTCTTACAGGTCTAACACTTCCGAAAAACCAATACAACGCCCACCCGGAACAATATATAAAGCTAAACGAACCGTTCACTGGGCACTTATCCGTACGAAAATCCCTATGGATTTACCTGATTTTACAAGGAAATAAAATGTGAAAAAAATATTTCTACATCCTATGGCCTTTCCCAACGATTTAAATTTTTCTCTTACATGTCTAACACTTCCGAAAAACCAATACAACGACCACCCGGAACAATATCTAAAGCTAAACGAACCGTTCACTGGGTACTTATCCGTAAGAAAATCCCTATTGATTTACCTGTTTTTACAAGGAAATAAAATGTGAAAAAATATTTCTACATCCCATGGCCTTTCCCAACCATTTAAATTTTTCTCTTACAGGTCTAATACTTCCGAAAAACCAATACAACGCCCACCCGGAACAATATATAAAGCTAAACGAACCGTTCACTGGGTACTTACACGTACGAAAATCCCTATTGATTTACCTGATTTTACAAGGAAATAAAATATGAAAAAAATATTTCTACATCCCATGGCCTTTCCCAACCATTTAAATTTTTCTCTTACAGGTCTAACACTTCCGAAAAACCAAAACAACGCCCACCCGGAACAATATATAAAGCTAAACGAACCGTTCACTGGGCACTTATCCGTACGAAAATCCCTATTGATTTACCTGTTTTTACAAGGAAATAAAATGTGAAAAAAATATTTCTACATCCCATGGCCTTTCCCAACCATTTAAATTTTTCTCTTACAGGTCTAACACTTCTGAAAAACCAATACAACGCCCACCCGGAACAATATATAAAGCTAAACGAACCGTTCACTGGGCACTTATCTGTACGAAAATCCCTATTGATTTACCTGTTTTTACAAGGAAATAAAATGTGAAAAAAATATTTCTACATCCCATGGCCTTTCCCAACCATTTAAATTTTTGTCTTACATGTCTATCACTTCCGAAAAACCAATACAACGCCCACCCGGAACAATATATAAAGCTAAACGAACCGTTCACTGGGCACTTATCTGTATGAAAATCCCTATTGATTTACCTGTTTTTACAAGGAAATAAAATGTGAAAAAAATATTTCTACATCCCATGGCCATTCCCAATCATTTAAATCTTTCTCTTACAGGTCTAACACTTCTGAAAAACCCATACAACGCCCACCCGGAACAATATATAAAGCTAAACGAACCGTTCACTGGGCACTTATCCGTACGAAAATCCCTATTGTTTTACCTGTTTTTACAAGGAAATAAAATGTGAAAAAAATATTTCTACATCCCATGGCCTTTCCCAACCATTTAAATTTTTCTCTTACAGGTCTAACACTTCCGAAAAACCAATACAACACCCACCTGGAACAATATATAAAGCTAAACGAACCGTTCAATGGGCACTTATCCTTACGAAAATCCCTATTGATTTACCTGTATTTAAAAGGAAATAAAATGTGAAAAAAATATTTCTACATCCCATGGCCTTTCCCAACCATTTAAATTTTTCTCTTACAGGTCTAACACTTCCGAAAAACCAATACAACGCCCACCCGGAACAATATATAAAGCTAAACGAACCGTTCACTGGGCACTTATCCGTACGAAAATCCCTATTGATTTACCTGTTTTTACAAGGAAATAAAATGTGGAAAAAATATTTCTACATCCCATGGCCTTTCCCAACCATTTAAATTTTTCTCTTACAGGTCTAACACTTCTGAAAAACCAATACAACGCACACCCGGAACAATATATAAAGCTAAACCAACCGTTCACTGGGCACTTATCTGTACGAAAATCCCTATTGATTTACCTGTTTTTACAAGGAAATAAAATGTGAAAAAAATATTTCTACATCCCATGGCCATTCCCAACCATTTAAATTTTTCTCTTACAGGTCTAACACTTCGGAAAAACCAATACAACGCCTACCCGGAACAATATATAAAGCTAAACGAACCGTTCACTGGGCACTTATCCGTACGAAAATCCCTATTGATTTACCTGTTTTTACAAGGAAATAAAATGTGAAAAAAATATTTCTACATACCATGGCCTTTCCCAACCATTTAAATTTTTCTCTTACAGGTCTAACACTTCCGAAAAACAAATACAACACCCACCCGGAACAATATATAAAGCTAAACGAACCGTTAACTGGGTACTTATCCGTAAGAAAATCCCTATTGATTTATCTGTTTTTACAAGGAAGTAAAATGTGAAAAAAATATTTCTACATCCCATGGCCTTTCCCAACCATTTAAATTTTTCTCTTACAGGTCTAACACTTCCGAAAAACCAATACAACGCCCACCCAGAACAATATATAACGCTAAACGAACCGTTCACTGGGTACTTATCCGTACGAAAATCCCTATTGATTTACCTGTTTTTAAAAGGAAGTAAAATGTGAAAAAAATATTTCTACATCCCATGGCCTTTCCCAACCCTTTAAATTTTTCTCTTACAGGTCTAACACTTCCGAAAAACCAATACAACGCCCACCCGGAACAATATATAAAGCTAAACGAACCGTTCACTGGGCACTTACGTGTACGGAAATCCCTATTGATTTACCTGTTTTTACAAGGAAATAAAATGTGGAAAAAATATTTCTACATCCCATGGCCTTTCCCAACCATTTAAATTTTTCTCTTACAGGTCTAACACTTCCGAAAAACCAATACAAAGCCCACCCGGAACAATATATAAAGCTAAACGAACCGTTCACTGGGCACTTATCCGTACGTAAATCCCTATTGATTTACCTGTTTTTACAAGGAAATAAAATGTGAAAAAAATATTTCTACATCCAATGGCCTTTCCCAACCATTTAAATTTTTCTCTTACAGGTCTAACACTTCCGAGAAACCAATACAACGCCCACCCGGAACAATATATAAAGCTAAACGAACCGTTCACTGGGTACTTATCCGTACGAAAATCCCTATTGATTTACCTGTTTTTACAAGGAAATAAAATGTGAAAAAAATATTTCTACATCCCATGGCCTTTCCCAACCATTTAAATTTTTCTCTTACAGGTCTAACACTTCCGAAAAACCAATACAATGCCCACCCGGAACAATATATAAAGCTAAACGAACCGTTCACTGGGCACTTATCCGTACGAAAATCCCTATTGATTTACCTGTTTTTACAAGGAAATAAAATGTGAAAAAAATATTTCTACATCCCATGGCCTTTCCCAACCATTTAAATTTTTCTCTTACAGGTCTAACACTTCTGAAAAACCAATACAACGCCCACCCGGAACAATATATAAAGCTAAACGAACCGTTCACTGGGCACTTATCCGTACGAAAATCCCTATTGATTTACCTGTTTTTACAAGGAAATAAAATGTGGAAAAAATATTTCTACATCCCATGGCCTTTCCCAACCATTTAAATTTTTCTCTTACAGGTCTAACACTTCCGAAAAACCAATACAACGCACACCCGGAACAATATATAAAGCTAAACGAACCGTTCAATGGGCACTTATCCTTACGAAAATCCCTATTGATTTACCTGTATTTACAAGGAAATAAAATGTGAAAAAAATATTTCTACATCCCATGGCCTTTCCCAACCATTTAAATTTTTCTCTTACAGGTCTAACACTTCCGAAAAACCAATACAACGCCTACCCGGAACAATATATAAAGCTAAACGAACGGTTTACTGGGTACTTACCTGTACGAAAATCCCTATTGATTTACCTGTTTTTACAAGGAAATAAAATGTGGAAAAAATATTTCTACATCCCATGGCCTTTCCCAACCATTTAAATTTTTCTCTTACAGGTCTAACACTTCCGAAAAACCAATACAACGCACACCCGGAACAATATATAAAGCTAAACCAACCGTTCACTGGGCACTTATCCGTACGAAAATCCCTATTGATTTACCTGTTTTTACAAGGAAATAAAATGTGAAAAAAATATTTCTACATCCCATGGCCTTTCCCAACCATTTAAATTTTTCTCTTACAGGTCTAACACTTCTGAAAAACCAATACAACGCCCACCCGGAACAATATATAAAGCTAAACGAACCGTTCACTGGGCACTTATCCGTACGAAAATCCCTATTGTTTTACCTGTTTTTACAAGGAAATAAAATGTGAAAAAAATATTTCTACATCCTATGGCCTTTCCCAACCATTTAAATTTTTCTCTTACAGGCCTAACACTTCCGAAAAACCAATACAACACCCACCTGGAACAATATATAAAGCTAAACGAACCGTTCAATGGGCACTTATCCTTACGAAAATCCCTATTGATTTACCTGTATTTACAAGGAAATAAAATGTGAAAAAAATATTTCTACATCCCATGGCCTTTCCCAACCATTTAAATTTTTCTCTTACAGGTCTAACACTTCCGAAAAACCAATACAACGCCTACCCGGAACAATATATAAAGCTAAACGAACCGTTTACTGGGTACTTACATGTACGAAAATCCCTATTGATTTACCTGTTTTTACAAGGAAATAAAATGTGGAAACAATATTTCTACATCCCATGGCCTTTCCCAACCATTTAAATTTTTCTCTTACAGGTCTAACACTTCAGAAAAACCAATACAACGCACACCCGGAACAATATATAAAGCTAAACCAACCGTTCACTGGGCACTTATCTGTACGAAAATCCCTATTGATTTACCTGTTTTTACAAGGAAATAAAATGTGAAAAAAATATTTCTACATCCCATGGCCTTTCCCAACCATTTAAATTTTTCTCTTACAGGTCTAACACTTCTGAAAAACCAATACAACGCCCACCCGGAACAATATATAAAGCTAAACGAACCGTTCACTGGGCACTTATCCGTACGAAAATCCCTATTGTTTTACCTGTTTTTACAAGGAAATAAAATGTGAAAAAAATATTTCTACATCCTATGGCCTTTCCCAACCTTTTAAATTTTTCTCTTACAGGTCTAACACTTCCGAAAAACCAATACAACACCCACCTGGAACAATATATAAAGCTAAACGAACCGTTCAATGGGCACTTATCCTTACGAAAATCCCTATTGATTTACCTGTATTTACAAGGAAATAAAATGTGAAAAAAATATTTCTACATCCCATGGCCTTTCCCAACCATTTAAATTTTTCTCTTACAGGTCTAACACTTCCGAAAAACCAATACAACGCCTACCCGGAACAATATATAAAGCTAAACGAACCGTTTACTGGGTACTTACCTGTACGAAAATCCCTATTGATTTACCTGTTTTTACAAGGAAATAAAATGTGGAAAAAATATTTCTACATCCCATGGCCTTTCCCAACCATTTAAATTTTTCTCTTACAGGTCTAACACCTCCGAAAAACCAATACAACGCACACCCGGAACAATATATAAAGCTAAACCAACCGTTCACTGGGCACTTATCCGTACGAAAATCCCTATTGATTTACCTGTTTTTACAAGGAAATAAAATGTGAAAAAAATATTTCTACATCCCATGGCCTTTCCCAACCATTTAAATTTTTCTCTTACAGGTCTAACACTTCTGAAAAACCAATACAACGCCCACCCGGAACAATATATAAAGCTAAACGAACCGTTCACTGGGCACTTATCCGTACGAAAATCCCTATTGTTTTACCTGTTTTTACAAGGAAATAAAATGTGAAAAAAATATTTCTACATCCTATGGCCTTTCCCAACCATTTAAATTTTTCTCTTACAGGCCTAACACTTCCGAAAAACCAATACAACACCCACCTGGAACAATATATAAAGCTAAACGAACCGTTCAATGGGCACTTATCCTTACGAAAATCCCTATTGATTTACCTGTATTTACAAGGAAATAAAATGTGAAAAAAATATTTCTACATCCCATGGCCTTTCCCAACCATTTAAATTTTTCTCTTACAGGTCTAACACTTCCGAAAAACCAATACAACGCCTACCCGGAACAATATATAAAGCTAAACGAACCGTTTACTGGGTACTTACATGTACGAAAATCCCTATTGATTTACCTGTTTTTACAAGGAAATAAAATGTGGAAAAAATATTTCTACATCCCATGGCCTTTCCCAACCATTTAAATTTTTCTCTTACAGGTCTAACACTTCAGAAAAACCAATACAACGCACACCCGGAACAATATATAAAGCTAAACCAACCGTTCACTGGGCACTTATCTGTACGAAAATCCCTATTGATTTACCTGTTTTTACAAGGAAATAAAATGTGAAAAAAATATTTCTACATCCCATGGCCATTCCCAACCATTTAAATTTTTCTCTTACAGGTCTAACACTTCGGAAAAACCAATACAACGCCTACCCGGAACAATATATAAAGCTAAACGAACCGTTCACTGGGCACTTATCCGTACGAAAATCCCTATTGATTTACCTGTTTTTACAAGGAAATAAAATGTGAAAAAAATATTTCTACATACCATGGCCTTTCCCAACCATTTAAATTTTTCTCTTACAGGTCTAACACTTCCGAAAAACAAATACAACACCCACCCGGAACAATATATAAAGCTAAACGAACCGTTAACTGGGTACTTATCCGTAAGAAAATCCCTATTGATTTATCTGTTTTTACAAGGAAGTAAAATGTGAAAAAAATATTTCTACATCCCATGGCCTTTCCCAACCATTTAAATTTTTCTCTTACAGGTCTAACACTTCCGAAAAACCAATACAATGCCCACCCAGAACAATATATAACGCTAAACGAACCGTTCACTGGGTACTTATCCGTACGAAAATCCCTATTGATTTACCTGTTTTTAAAAGGAAGTAAAATGTGAAAAAAATATTTCTACATCCCATGGCCTTTCCCAACCATTTAAATTTTTCTCCTACAGGTCTAACACTACCGAAAAACCAATACAACGCCCACCCGGAACTATATATAAAGCTAAACGAACCGTTCACTGGGTACTTATCCGAACGAAAATTCCTATTGATTTACCTGTTTTTACAAGGAAATAAAATGTGGAAAAAATATTTCTACATCCCATGGCCTTTCCCAACCATTTAAATTTTTCTCTTACAGGTCTAACACTTCCGAAAAACCAATACAACGCCCACATGGAACAATATATAAAGCTAAATGAACCGTTCACTGGGTACTCACACATACGAAAATCCCTATTGATTTACCTGTTTTTACAAGGAAATAAAATGTGAAAAAAATATTTCTACATCCCATGGCCTTTCCCAACCATTTAAATTTTTCTCTTACAGGTCTAACACTTCCGAAAAACCAATACAACGCCTACCCGGAACAATATATAAAGCTAAACGATCCGTTCACTGGGTACTTATCCGTACGAAAATCCCTATTGATTTACCTGTTTTTACAAGGAAATAAAATGTGAAAAAAATATTTCTACATCCCATGGCCTTTCCCAACCATTTAAATTTTTCTCTTACAGGTCTAACACTTCCGAAAAACCAATACAACGCCCACCCGGAACAATATATAAAGCTAAACGAACTGTTCACCGGGTACTTATCCGTACGAAAATCCCTATTGATTTACCTGTTTTTACAAGGAAATAAAATGTGGAAAAAATATTTCTACATCCCATGGCCTTTCCCAACCATTTAAATTTTTCTCTTACAGGTCTAACACTTCCGAAAAACCAATACAACGCCCACCCGGAACAATATATAAAGCTAAACGAACCATTCACTGGGCACTTATCCGTACGAAAATCCCTATTGATTTACCTGTTTTTACAAGGAAATAAAATGTGAAAAAAATATTTCTACATCCAATGGCCTTTCCCAACCATTTAAATTTTTCTCTTATAGGTCTAACACTTCTGAGAAACCAATACAATGCGCACCCGGAACAATATATAAAGCTAAACGAACCGTTCACTGGGTACTTATCCGTACGAAAATCCCTATTGATTTACCTGTTTTTACAAGGAATTAAAATGTGAAAAAAATATTTCTACATCCCATGGCCTTTCCCAACCATTTAAATTTTTCTCTTACAGGTCTAACACTTCCGAAAAACCAATACAACGCCCACCCGGAACAATATATAAAGCTAAACGAAACGTTCACTGGGTAGTTATCCGTACGAAAATCCCTATTGATTTACCTGTTTTTACAAGGAAATAAAATGTGGAAAAAATATTTCTACATCCCATGGCCTTTCCCAACCATTTAAATTTTTCTCTTACAGGTCTAACACTTCCGAAAAACCAATACAACGCACACACGGAACAATATATAAAGCTAAACGAACCGTTCACTGGGTAGTTATCCGTACGAAAATCTCTATTTATTTACCTGTTTTTACAAGGAAATAAAATGTGAAAAAAATATTTCTACATCCCATGGCCATTCCCAACCATTTAAATTTTTCTCTTACAGGTCTAACACTTCCGAAAAACCAATACAACGCCCACCCGGAACAATATATAAAGCTAAACGAACCGTTCACTGGGCACTTATCCGTACGAAAATCCCTATTGATTTACCTGTTTTTACAAGGAAATAAAATGTGAAAAAAATATTTCTACATACCATGGCCTTTCCCAACCATTTAAATTTTTCTCTTACAGGTCTAACACTTCCGAAAAACAAATACAACACCCACCCGGAACAATATATAAAGCTAAACGAACCGTTAACTGGGTACTTATCCGTAAGAAAATCCCTATTGATTTATCTGTTTTTACAAGGAAGTAAAATGTGAAAAAAATATTTCTACATCCCATGGCCTTTCCCAACCATTTAAATTTTTCTCTTACAGGTCTAACACTTCCGAAAAACCAATACAATGCCCACCCAGAACAATATATAACGCTAAACGAACCGTTCACTGGGTACTTATCCGTACGAAAATCCCTATTGATTTACCTGTTTTTAAAAGGAAGTAAAATGTGAAAAAAATATTTCTACATCCCATGGCCTTTCCCAACCATTTAAATTTTTCTCCTACAGGTCTAACACTTCCGAAAAACCAATACAACGCCCACCCGGAACTATATATAAAGCTAAACGAACCGTTCACTGGGTACTTATCCGTACGAAAATTCCTATTGATTTACCTGTTTTTACAAGGAAATAAAATGTGGAAAAAATATTTCTACATCCCATGGCCTTTCCCAACCATTTAAATTTTTCTCTTACAGGTCTAACACTTCCGAAAAACCAATACAACGCCCACACGGAACAATATATAAAGCTAAATGAACCGTTCACTGGGTACTCACACGTACGAAAATCCCTATTGATTTACCTGTTTTTACAAGGAAATAAAATGTGAAAAAAATATTTCTACATCCCATGGCCTTTCCCAACCATTTAAATTTTTCTCTTACAGGTCTAACACTTCCGAAAAACCAATACAACGCCCACCCGGAACAATATATAAAGCTAAACGAACCGTTCACTGGGTACTTATCCGTACGAAAATCCCTATTGATTTACCTGTTTTTACAAGGAAATAAAATGTGAAAAAAATATTTCTACATCCCATGGCCTTTCCCAACCATTTAAATTTTTCTCTTACAGGTCTAACACTTCCGAAAAACCAATACAACGCCCACCCGGAACAATATATAAAGCTAAACGAACCGTTCACTGGGCACTTATCTGTACGAAAATCCCTATTGATTTACCTGTTTTTACAAGGAAATAAAATGTGAAAAAAATATTTCTACATCCCATCGCCATTCCCAACCTTTTAAAAATTTTTCTTACAGGTCTAACACTTCCGAAAAACCAATACAACGCCCACCCGGAACAATATATAAAGCTAAACGAACTGTTCACCGGGTACTTATCCGTACGAAAATCCCTATTGATTTACCTGTTTTTACAAGGAAATAAAATGTGGAAAAAATATTTCTACATCCCATGGCCTTTCCCAACCATTTAAATTTTTCTCTTACAGGTCTAACACTTCCGAAAAACCAATACAACGCCCACCCGGAACAATATATAAAGCTAAACGAACCGTTCACTGGGCACTTATCCGTACGAAAATCCCTATTGATTTACCTGTTTTTACAAGGAAATAAAATGTGAAAAAAATATTTCTACATCCAATGGCCTTTCCCAACCATTTAAATTTTTCTCTTACAGGTCTAACACTTCTGAGAAACCAATACAATGCGCACCCGGAACAATATATAAAGCTAAACGAACCGTTCACTGGGTACTTATCCGTACGAAAATCCCTATTGATTTACCTGTTTTTACAAGGAATTAAAATGTGAAAAAAATATTTCTACATCCCATGGCCTTTCCCAACCATTTAAATTTTTCTCTTACAGGTCTAACACTTCCGAAAAACCAATACAACGCCCACCCGGAACAATATATAAAGCTAAACGAAACGTTCACTGGGTAGTTATCCGTACGAAAATCCCTATTGATTTACCTGTTTTTACAAGGAAATAAAATGTGAAAAAAATATTTCTACATCCCATGGCCATTCCCAACCATTTAAATTTTTCTCTTACAGGTCTAACACTTCGGAAAAACCAATACAACGCCTACCCGGAACAATATATAAAGCTAAACGAACCGTTCACTGGGCACTTATCCGTACGAAAATCCCTATTGATTTACCTGTTTTTACAAGGAAATAAAATGTGAAAAAAATATTTCTACATACCATGGCCTTTCCCAACCATTTAAATTTTTCTCTTACAGGTCTAACACTTCCGAAAAACAAATACAACACCCACCCGGAACAATATATAAAGCTAAACGAACCGTTAACTGGGTACTTATCCGTAAGAAAATCCCTATTGATTTATCTGTTTTTACAAGGAAGGAAAATGTGAAAAAAATATTTCTACATCCCATGGCCTTTCCCAACCATTTAAATTTTTCTCTTACAGGTCTAACACTTCCGAAAAACCAATACAACGCCCACCCGGAACAATATATAACGCTAAACGAACCGTTCACTGGGTACTTATCCGTACGAAAATCCCTATTGATTTACCTGTTTTTACAAGGAAATAAAATGTGAAAAAAATATTTCTACATCACATGGACTTTCCCAACCATTTAAATTTTTCTCTTACAGGTCTAACACTTCTGAAAAACCTATACAACGCCCACCCGGAACAATATATAAAGCTAAACGAACCGTTCACTGGGCACTTATCCGTACGAAAATCCCTATTGATTTACCTGTTTTTACAAGGAAATAAATTGTGAAAAAAATATTTCTACATCCAATGGCCTTTCCCAACCATTTAAATTTTTCTCTTACAGGTCTAACACTTCTGAGAAACCAATACAATGCGCACCCGGAACAATATATAAAGCTAAACGAACCGTTCACTGGGTACTTATCCGTACGAAAATCCCTATTGATTTACCTGTTTTTACAAGGAATTAAAATGTGAAAAAAATATTTCTACATCCCATGGCCTTTCCCAACCATTTAAATTTTTCTCTTACAGGTCTAACACTTCCGAAAAACCAATACAACGCCCACCCGGAACAATATATAAAGCTAAACGAAACGTTCACTGGGTAGTTATCCGTACGAAAATCCCTATTGATTTACCTGTTTTTACAAGGAAATAAAATGTGAAAAAAATATTTCTACATCCCATGGCCTTTCCCAACCATTTAAATTTTCACTTACAGGTCTAACACTTCCGAAAAACCAATACAACGCCCACCCGGAACAATATATAAAGCTAAACGAACCGTTCACTGGGCACTTATCTGTACGAAAATCCCTATTGATTTACCTGTTTTTACAAGGAAATAAAATGTGAAAAAAATATTTCTACATCCCATGGCCTTTCCCAACCATTTAAATTTTTCTCTTACAGGTCTAACACTTCCGAAAAACCAATACAACGCCCACCCGGAACAATATATAAAGCTAAACGAACCGTTCACTGGGCACTTATCCGTACGAAAATCCCTATTGATTTACCTGTATTTACAAGGAAATAAAATGTGAAAAAAATATTTCTACATCCCATGGCCTTTCCCAACCATTTAAATTTTTCTCTTACAGGTCTAACACTTCCGAAAAACCAATACAACGCCCACCCGGAACAATATATAAAGCTAAACGAACCGTTAACTGGGTACTTATCCGTAAGAAAATCCCTATTGATTTATCTGTTTTTACAAGGAAGTAAAATGTGAAAAAAATATTTCTACATCCCATGGCCTTTCCCAACCATTTAAATTTTTCTCTTACAGGTCTAACACTTCCGAAAAACCAATACAACGCCTACCCGGAACAATATATAAAGCTAAACGAACCGTTCACTGGGCACTTATCTGTACGAAAATCCCTATTGATTTACCTGTTTTTACAAGGAAATAAAATGTGAAAAAAATATTTCTACATCACATGGCCTTTCCCAACCATTTAAATTTTTCTCTTACAGGTCTAACACTTCCGAAAAACCAATACAACGCCCACCCGGAACAATATATAAAGCTAAACGAACCGTTCACTGGGCACTTATCCGTACGAAAATCCCT
The DNA here is from genome assembly GCF_049243985.1 of Paroedura picta. Lineage (NCBI taxonomy): Eukaryota > Metazoa > Chordata > Lepidosauria > Squamata > Gekkonidae > Paroedura > Paroedura picta. Next base: position 24,069,089 of record NC_135372.1, read on the forward strand.
ATTGATATACCTGTATTTACAAGGAAATAAAATGTGAAAAAAATATTTCTACATCCCATGGCCTTTCCCAACCATTTAAATTTTTCTCTTACAGGTCTAACACTTCCGAAAAACCAATACAACGCCCACCCGGAACAATATATAAAGCTAAACGAACCGTTTACTGGGTACTTACATGTACGAAAATCCCTATTGATTTACCTGATTTTACAAGGAAATAAAATGTGGAAAAAATATTTCTACATCCCATGGCCTTTCCCAACCATTTAAATTTTTCTCTTACAGGTCTAACACTTCCGAAAAACCAATACAACGCACACCCGGAACAATATATAAAGCTAAACCAACCGTTCACTGGGCACTTATCTGTACGAAAATCCCTATTGATTTACCTGTTTTTACAAGGAAATAAAATGTGAAAAAAATATTTCTACATCCCATGGCCTTTCCCAACCATTTAAATTTTTCTCTTACAGGTCTAACACTTCTGAAAAACCAATACAACGCCCACCCGGAACAATATATAAAGCTAAACGAACCGTTCACTGGGCACTTATCCGTACGAAAATCCCTATTGTTTTACCTGTTTTTACAAGGAAATAAAATGTGAAAAAAATATTTCTACATCCCATGGCCTTTCCCAACCATTTAAATTTTTCTCTTACAGGTCTAACACTTCCGAAAAACCAATACAACGCACACCCGGAACAATATATAAAGCTAAACCAACCGTTCACTGGGCACTTATCTGTACGAAAATCCCTATTGATTTACCTGTTTTTACAAGGAAATAAAATGTGAAAAAAATATTTCTACATCCCATGGCCATTCCCAACCATTTAAATTTTTCTCTTACAGGTCTAACACTTCGGAAAAACCAATACAACGCCCACCCGGAACAATATATAAAGCTAAACGAACCGTTCACTGGGCACTTATCCGTACGAAAATCCCTATTGTTTTACCTGTTTTTACAAGGAAATAAAATGTGAAAAAAATATTTCTACATCCCATGGCCTTTCCCAACCATTTAAATTTTTCTCTTACAGGTCTAACACTTCCGAAAAACCAATACAACGCACACCCAGAACAATATATAAAGCTAAACCAACCGTTCACTGGGCACTTATCTGTACGAAAATCCCTATTGATTTACCTGTTTTTACAAGGAAATAAAATGTGAAAAAAATATTTCTACATCCCATGGCCATTCCCAACCATTTAAATTTTTCTCTTACAGGTCTAACACTTCGGAAAAACCAATACAACGCCTACCCGGAACAATATATAAAGCTAAACGAACCGTTCACTGGGCACTTATCCGTACGAAAATCCCTATTGATTTACCTGTTTTTACAAGGAAATAAAATGTGAAAAAAATATTTCTACATACCATGGCCTTTCCCAACCATTTAAATTTTTCTCTTACAGGTCTAACACTTCCGAAAAACAAATACAACACCCACCCGGAACAATATATAAAGCTAAACGAACCGTTAACTGGGTACTTATCCGTAAGAAAATCCCTATTGATTTACCTGTTTTTACAAGGAAATAAAATGTGAAAAAAATATTTCTACATCCCATGGCCTTTCCCAACCATTTAAATTTTCACTTACAGGTCTAACACTTCCGAAAAACCAATACAACGCCCACCCGGAACAATATATAAAGCTAAACGAACCGTTCACTGGGCACTTATCTGTACGAAAATCCCTATTGATTTACCTGTTTTTACAAGGAAATAAAATGTGAAAAAAATATTTCTACATCCCATGGCCTTTCCCAACCATTTAAATTTTTCTCTAACAGGTCTAACACTTCCGAAAAACCAATACAACGCCCACCCGGAACAATATATAAAGCTAAACGAACCGTTCACTGGGCACTTATCCGTACGAAAATCCCTATTGATATACCTGTATTTACAAGGAAATAAAATGTGAAAAAAATATTTCTACATCCCATGGCCTTTCCCAACCATTTAAATTTTTCTCTTACAGGTCTAACACTTCCGAAAAACCAATACAACGCCCACCCGGAACAATATATAAAGCTAAACGAAACGTTCACTGGGTAGTTATCCGTACGAAAATCCCTATTGATTTACCTGTTTTTACAAGGAAATAAAATGTGAAAAAAATATTTCTACATCCCATGGCCTTTCCCAACCATTTAAATTTTCACTTACAGGTCTAACACTTCCGAAAAACCAATACAACGCCCACCCGGAACAATATATAAAGCTAAACGAACCGTTCACTGGGCACTTATCTGTACGAAAATCCCTATTGATTTACCTGTTTTTACAAGGAAATAAAATGTGAAAAAAATATTTCTACATCCCATGGCCTTTCCCAACCATTTAAATTTTTCTCTAACAGGTCTAACACTTCCGAAAAACCAATACAACGCCCACCCGGAACAATATATAAAGCTAAACGAACCGTTCACTGGGCACTTATCCGTACGAAAATCCCTATTGATATACCTGTATTTACAAGGAAATAAAATGTGAAAAAAATATTTCTACATCCCATGGCCTTTCCCAACCATTTAAATTTTTCTCTTACAGGTCTAACACTTCCGAAAAACCAATACAACGCCCACCCGGAACAATATATAAAGCTAAACGAACCGTTTACTGGGTACTTACATGTACGAAAATCCCTATTGATTTACCTGATTTTACAAGGAAATAAAATGTGGAAAAAATATTTCTACATCCCATGGCCTTTCCCAACCATTTAAATTTTTCTCTTACAGGTCTAACACTTCCGAAAAACCAATACAACGCACACCCGGAACAATATATAAAGCTAAACCAACCGTTCACTGGGCACTTATCTGTACGAAAATCCCTATTGATTTACCTGTTTTTACAAGGAAATAAAATGTGAAAAAAATATTTCTACATCCCATGGCCTTTCCCAACCATTTAAATTTTTCTCTTACAGGTCTAACACTTCTGAAAAACCAATACAACGCCCACCCGGAACAATATATAAAGCTAAACGAACCGTTCACTGGGCACTTACCCGTACGAAAATCCCTATTGTTTTACCTGTTTTTACAAGGAAATAAAATGTGAAAAAAATATTTCTACATCCCATGGCCTTTCCCAACCATTTAAATTTTTCTCTTACAGGTCTAACACTTCCGAAAAACCAATACAACGCACACCCGGAACAATATATAAAGCTAAACCAACCGTTCACTGGGCACTTATCTGTACGAAAATCCCTATTGATTTACCTGTTTTTACAAGGAAATAAAATGTGAAAAAAATATTTCTACATCCCATGGCCATTCCCAACCATTTAAATTTTTCTCTTACAGGTCTAACACTTCGGAAAAACCAATACAACGCCTACCCGGAACAATATATAAAGCTAAACGAACCGTTCACTGGGCACTTATCCGTACGAAAATCCCTATTGATTTACCTGTTTTTACAAGGAAATAAAATGTGAAAAAAATATTTCTACATACCATGGCCTTTCCCAACCATTTAAATTTTTCTCTTACAGGTCTAACACTTCCGAAAAACAAATACAACACCCACCCGGAACAATATATAAAGCTAAACGAACCGTTAACTGGGTACTTATCCGTAAGAAAATCCCTATTGATTTACCTGTTTTTACAAGGAAATAAAATGTGAAAAAAATATTTCTACATCCCATGGCCTTTCCCAACCATTTAAATTTTCACTTACAGGTCTAACACTTCCGAAAAACCAATACAACGCCCACCCGGAACAATATATAAAGCTAAACGAACCGTTCACTGGGCACTTATCTGTACGAAAATCCCTATTGATTTACCTGTTTTTACAAGGAAATAAAATGTGAAAAAAATATTTCTACATCCCATGGCCTTTCCCAACCATTTAAATTTTTCTCTAACAGGTCTAACACTTCCGAAAAACCAATACAACGCCCACCCGGAACAATATATAAAGCTAAACGAACCGTTCACTGGGCACTTATCCGTACGAAAATCCCTATTGATATACCTGTATTTACAAGGAAATAAAATGTGAAAAAAATATTTCTACATCCCATGGCCTTTCCCAACCATTTAAATTTTTCTCTTACAGGTCTAACACTTCCGAAAAACCAATACAACGCCCACCCGGAACAATATATAAAGCTAAACGAACCGTTTACTGGGTACTTACATGTACGAAAATCCCTATTGATTTACCTGATTTTACAAGGAAATAAAATGTGGAAAAAATATTTCTACATCCCATGGCCTTTCCCAACCATTTAAATTTTTCTCTTACAGGTCTAACACTTCCGAAAAACCAATACAACGCACACCCGGAACAATATATAAAGCTAAACCAACCGTTCACTGGGCACTTATCTGTACGAAAATCCCTATTGATTTACCTGTTTTTACAAGGAAATAAAATGTGAAAAAAATATTTCTACATCCCATGGCCTTTCCCAACCATTTAAATTTTTCTCTTACAGGTCTAACACTTCTGAAAAACCAATACAACGCCCACCCGGAACAATATATAAAGCTAAACGAACCGTTCACTGGGCACTTATCCGTACGAAAATCCCTATTGTTTTACCTGTTTTTACAAGGAAATAAAATGTGAAAAAAATATTTCTACATCCCATGGCCTTTCCCAACCATTTAAATTTTTCTCTTACAGGTCTAACACTTCCGAAAAACCAATACAACGCACACCCGGAACAATATATAAAGCTAAACCAACCGTTCACTGGGCACTTATCTGTACGAAAATCCCTATTGATTTACCTGTTTTTACAAGGAAATAAAATGTGAAAAAAATATTTCTACATCCCATGGCCATTCCCAACCATTTAAATTTTTCTCTTACAGGTCTAACACTTCGGAAAAACCAATACAACGCCTACCCGGAACAATATATAAAGCTAAACGAACCGTTAACTGGGTACTTATCCGTAAGAAAATCCCTATTGATTTATCTGTTTTTACAAGGAAGTAAAATGTGAAAAAAATATTTCTACATCCCATGGCCTTTCCCAACCATTTAAATTTTTCTCTTACAGGTCTAACACTTCCGAAAAACCAATACAACGCCCACCCAGAACAATATATAACGCTAAACGAACCGTTCACTGGGTACTTATCCGTACGAAAATCCCTATTGATTTACCTGTTTTTAAAAGGAAGTAAAATGTGAAAAAAAATTTCTATATCCAATGGCCTTTCCCAACCATTTAAATTTTTCTCTTACAGGTCTAACACTTCCGAGAAACCAATACAACGCCCACCCGGAACAATATATAAAGCTAAACGAACCGTTCACTGGGTACTTATCCGTACGAAAATCCCTATTGATTTACGTGTTTTTACAAGGAAATAAAATGTGAAAAAAATATTTCTACATCCCATGGCCTTTCCCAACCATTTAAATTTTTCTCTTACAGGTCTAACACTTCCGAAAAACCAATACAACGCCCACCCGCAACAATATATAAAGCTAAACGAACCGTTCACTGGGTACTTATCTGTACGAAAATCCCTATTGATTTACATGTTTTTCCAAGAAATAAAATGTGAAAAAAATATTTCTACATCCCATGGCCTTTCCCAACCATTTAAATTTTTCTCTTACAGGTCTAACACTTCCGAAAAACCAATACAACGCCCACCCGGAACAATATATAAAGCTAAACGAACCGTTCACTGGGCACTTATCTGTACGAAAATCCCTATTGATTTACCTGTTTTTACAAGGAAATAAAATGTGAAAAAAATATTTCTACATCCCATGGCCTTTCCCAACCATTTAAATTTTTGTCTTACATGTCTAACACTTCCGAAAAACCAATATAACGCCCACCCGGAACAATATATAAAGCTAAACGAACTGTTCACTGGATACTTATCCGTACGAAAATCCCTATTGATTTACCTGTTTTTACAAGGAAATAAAATGTGGAAAAAATATTTCTACATCCCATGGCATTTCCCAACCATTTAAATTTTTCTCTTACAGGTCTAACACTTCCGAAAAACCAATACAACGCCCACCCGGAACAATATATAAAGCTAAACGAACCGTTCACTGGGCACTTATCCGTACGAAATTCCCTATTGATTTACCTGTTTTTACAAGGAAATAAAATGTGAAAAAAATATTTCTACATCCAATGGCCTTTCCCAACCATTTAAATTTTTCTCTTACAGGTCTAACACTTCTGAGAAACCAATACAATGCGCACCCGGAACAATATATAAAGCTAAACGAACCGTTCACTGGGTACTTATCCGTACGAAAATCCCTATTGATTTACCTGTTTTTACAAGGAATTAAAATGTGAAAAAAATATTTCTACATCCCATGGCCTTTCCCAACCATTTAAATTTTTCTCTTACAGGTCTAACACTTCCGAAAAACCAATACAACGCCCACCCGGAACAATATATAAAGCTAAACGAACCGTTCACCGGGTACTTATCCGTACGAAAATCCCTATTGATTTACCTGTTTTTACAAGGAAATAAAATGTGAAAAAAATATTTCTACATCCCATGGCCTTTCCCAACCGTTTAAATTTTCTCTTACAGGTCTAACACTTCCGAAAAACCAATACAACGCCCACCCGGAACAATATATAAAGCTAAACGAACCGTTCACTGGGCACTTATCTGTACGAAAATCCCTATTGATTTACCTGTTTTTACAAGGAAATAAAATGTGAAAAAAATATTTCTACATCCCATGGCCTTTCCCAACCATTTAAATTTTTGTCTTACATGTCTAACACTTCCGAAAAACCAATATAACGCCCACCCGGAACAATATATAAAGCTAAACGAACTGTTCACTGGATACTTATCCGTACGAAAATCCCTATTGATTTACCTGTTTTTACAAGGAAATAAAATGTGGAAAAAATATTTCTACATCCCATGGAATTTCCCAACCATTTAAATTTTTCTCTTACAGGTCTAACACTTCCGAAAAACCAATACAACGCCCACCCGGAACAATATATAAAGCTAAACGAACCGTTCACTGGGCACTTATCCGTACGAAATTCCCTATTGATTTACCTGTTTTTACAAGGAAATAAAATGTGAAAAAAATATTTCTACATCCAATGGCCTTTCCCAACCATTTAAATTTTTCTCTTACAGGTCTAACACTTCTGAGAAACCAATACAATGCGCACCCGGAACAATATATAAAGCTAAACGAACCGTTCACTGGGTACTTATCCGTACGAAAATCCCTATTGATTTACCTGTTTTTACAAGGAATTAAAATGTGAAAAAAATATTTCTACATCCCATGGCCTTTCCCAACCATTTAAATTTTTCTCTTACAGGTCTAACACTTCCGAAAAACCAATACAACGCCCACCCGGAACAATATATAAAGCTAAACGAACCGTTCACCGGGTACTTATCCGTACGAAAATCCCTATTGATTTACCTGTTTTTACAAGGAAATAAAATGTGAAAAAAATATTTCTACATCCCATGGCCTTTCCCAACCGTTTAAATTTTCTCTTACAGGTCTAACACTTCCGAAAAACCAATACAACGCCCACCCGGAACAATATATAAAGCTAAACGAACCGTTCACTGGGCACTTATCTGTACGAAAATCCCTATTGATTTACCTGTTTTTACAAGGAAATAAAATGTGAAAAAAATATTTCTACATCCCATGGCCATTCCCAACCATTTAAATTTTTCTCTTACAGGTCTAACACTTCCGAAAAACCAATACAACGCCCACCCGGAACAATATATAAAGCTAAACGAACCGTTCACTGGGCACTTATCCGTACGAAAATCCCTATTGATTTACCTGTTTTTACAAGGAAATAAAATGTGAAAAAAATATTTCTACATCCAATGGCCTTTCCCAACCATTTAAATTTTTCTCTTACAGGTCTAACACTTCTGAGAAACCAATACAATGCGCACCCGGAACAATATATAAAGCTAAACGAACCGTTCACTGGGTACTTATCCGTACGAAAATCCCTATTGATTTACCTGTTTTTACAAGGAATTAAAATGTGAAAAAAATATTTCTACATCCCATGGCCTTTCCCAACCATTTAATTTTTTCTCTTACAGGTCTAACACTTCCGAAAAACCAGTACAACACCCACCCGGAACAATATATAAAGCTAAATGAACCGTTCACTGGGTACTTATCCGTACGAAAATCCCTATTGATTTACCTGTTTTTACAAGGAATTAAAATGTGAAAAAAATATTTCTACATCCCATGGCCTTTCCCAACCATTTAAATTTTCTCTTACAGGTCTAACACTTCCGAAAAACCAATACAACGCCCACCCGGAACAATATGTAAAGCTAAACGAACCGTTTACTGGGCACTTATCTGTACGAAAATCCCTATTGATTTACCTGTTTTTACAAGGAAATAAAATGTGAAAAAAATATTTCTACATCCCATGGCCTTTCCCAACCATTTAAATTTTCTCTTACAGGTCTAACACTTCCGAAAAACCAATACAACGCCCACCCGGAACAATATATAAAGCTAAACGAACCGTTCACTGGGCACTTATCTGTACGAAAATCCCTATTGATTTACCTGTTTTTACAAGGAAATAAAATGTGAAAAAAATATTTCTACATCCCATGGCCTTTCCCTACCATTTAAATTTTTGTCTTACATGTCTAACACTTCCGAAAAACCAATACAACGCCCACCCGGAACAATATATAAAGCTAAACGAACCGTTCACTGGGCACTTATCTGTACGAAAATCCCTATTGATTTTCCTGTTTTTACAAGGAAATAAAATGTGAAAAAAATATTTCTACATCCCATGGCCATTCCCAACCATTTAAAATTTTCTCTTACACGTCTAACACTTCCGAAAAACCAATACAACGCCCACCCGGAACAATATATAAAGCTAAACGAACTGTTCACTGGGTACTTATCCGTACGAAAATCCCTATTGATTTACCTGTTTTTACAAGGAAATAAAATGTGGAAAAAATATTTCTACATCCCATGGCATTTCCCAACCATTTAAATTTTTCTCTTACAGGTCTAACACTTCCGAAAAACCAATACAACGCCCACCCGGAACAATATATAAAGCTAAACGAACTGTTCACTGGGCACTTATCCGTACGAAATTCCCTATTGATTTACCTGTTTTTACAAGGAAATAAAATGTGAAAAAAATATTTCTACATCCAATGGCCTTTCCCAACCATTTAAATTTTTCTCTTACAGGTCTAACACTTCTGAGAAACCAATACAATGCGCACCCGGAACAATATATAAAGCTAAACGAACCGTTCACTGGGTACTTATCCGTACGAAAATCCCTATTGATTTACCTGTTTTTACAAGGAATTAAAATGTGAAAAAAATATTTCTACATCCCATGGCCTTTCCCAACCATTTAAATTTTTGTCTTACATGTCTAACACTTCCGAAAAACCAATACAACGCCCACCCGGAACAATATATAAAGCTAAACGAACCGTTCACCGGGTACTTATCCGTACAAAAATCCCTATTGATTTACCTGTTTTTACAAGGAAATAAAATGTGAAAAAAATATTTCTACATCCCATGGCCTTTCCCAACCGTTTAATTTTTCTCTTACAGGTCTAACACTTCCGAAAAACCAATACAACGCCCACCCGGAACAATATATAAAGCTAAACGAACCGTTCACTGGGCACTTATCTGTACGAAAATCCCTATTGATTTACCTGTTTTTACAAGGAAATAAAATGTGAAAAAAATATTTCTACATCCCATGGCCATTCCCAAACATTTAAATTTTTCTCTTACAGGTCTAACACTTCCGAAAAACCAATACAACGCAAACCCGGAACAATATATAAAGCTAAACGAACCGTTCAGTGGGCACTTATCCGTACGAAAATCCCTATTGATTTACCTGTTTTTACAAGGAAATAAAATGTGAAAAAAATATTTCTACATCCCATGGCCTTTCCCAACCATTTAAATTTTCTCTTACAGGTCTAACACTTCCGAAAAACCAATACAACGCCCACCCGGAACAATATATAAAGCTAAACGAACCGTTCACTGGGCACTTATCTGTACGAAAATCCCTATTGATTTACCTGTTTTTACAAGGAAATAAAATGTGAAAAAATATTTCTACATCCCATGGCCATTCCCAACCATTTAAATTTTTCTCTTACAGGTCTAACACTTCCGAAAAACCAATACAACGCCCACCCGGAACAATATATAAAGTTAAACGAACCGTTCACTGGGCACTTATCCGTACGAAAATCCCTATTGATTTACCTGTTTTTACAAGGAAATAAAATGTGAAAAAAATATTTCTACATCCAATGGCCTTTCCCAACCATTTAAATTTTTCTCTTTCAGGTCTAACACTTCCGAGAAAACAATACAATGCCCACCCGGAACAATATATAAAGCTAAACGAACCGTTCACTGGGTACTTATCCGTACGAAAATCCCTATTGATTTACCTGATTTTACAAGGAAATAAAATGTGAAAAAAATATTTCTACATCCCATGGCCTTTCCCAACCATTTAAATTTTTCTCTTACAGGTCTAACACTTCCGAAAAACCAATACAACGCCCACCCGGAACAATATATAAAGCTAAACGAACCCTTTACTGGGTACTTACATGTACGAAAATCCCTATTGATTTACCTGTTTTTACAAGGAAATAAAATGTGGAAAAAATATTTCTACATCCCATGGCCATTCCCAACCATTTAGATTTTTCTCTTACAGGTCTAACACTTCCGAAAAACCAATACAACGCCCACCCGGAACAATATATAAAGCTAGAAGAACCGTTCACTGGGTAGTTACACGTACGAAAATCCCTATTGATTTACCTGTTTTTACAAGGAAATAAAATGTGAAAAAAACATTTCTACATCCCATGGCCTTTCCCAACCATTTAAATTTTTGTCTTACATGTCTAACACTTCCGAAAAACCAATACAACGCCCACCCGGAACAATATATAAAGCTAAACGAACCGTTCACTGGGCACTTATCTGTACGAAAATCCCTATTGATTTACCTGTTTTTACAAGGAAATAAAATGTGAAAAAAATATTTCTACATCCCATCGCCATTCCCAACCATTTAAAATTTTCTCTTACAGGTCTAACACTTCTGAAAAACCAATACAACGCCCACCCGGAACAATATATAAATTAAACGAACCGTTCACTGGGTACTTATACGTACGAAAATCCCTATTGATTTACCTGTTTTTACAGGGAAATAAAATGTGAAAAAAATATTTCTACATCCCATGGCCTTTCCCAACCATTTAAATTTTTCTCTTACAGGTCTAACACTTCGGAAAAACCAATACAACGCCTACCGGGAACAATATATAAAGCTAAACGAACCGTTCACTGGGCAGTTATCCGTAAGAAAATCCCTATTGATTTATCTGTTTTTACAAGGAAGTAAAATGTGAAAAAAATATTTCTACATCCCATGGACTTTCCCAACCATTTAAATTTTTCTCTTACAGGTCTAACACTTCTGAAAAACCAATACAACGCCCACCCGGAACAATATATAAAGCTAAACGAACCGTTCAATGGGCACTTATCCTTACGAAAATCCATATTGATGTACCGGTTTTTACAAGGAAATAAAATGTGAAAAAAATATTTCTACATCCCATGGCCTTTCCCAACCATTAAAATTTTTCTCTTACAGGTCTAACACTTCCGAAAAACCAATACAATGCCCACCCGGAACAATATATAAAGCTAAACGAACCGTTCACTGGGCACTTATCCGTACGAAAATCCCTATTGATTTACCTGTTTTTACAAGGAAATAAAATGTGAAAAAAATATTTCTACATCCAATGGCCTTTCCGAACCATCTAAATTTTTCTCTTACAGGTCTAACACTTCCGAGAAACCAATACAACGCCCACCCGGAACAATATATAAAGCTAAACGAACCGTTCACTGGGTACTTATCCGTACGAAAATCCCTATTGATTTACCTGTTTTTACAAGGAAATAAAATGTGAAAAAAATATTTCTACATCCCATGGCCTTTCCCAACCATTTAAATTTTTCTCTTACAGGTCTAACACTTCCGAAAAACCAATACAACGCCCACCCGGAACAATATATAAAGCTAAACGAACCGTTCACTGGGTACTTATCCGTACGAAAATCCCTATTGATTTACCTGTTTTTACAAGGAAATAAAATGTGAAAAAAATATTTCTACATCCCATGGCCTTTCCCAACCATTTAAATTTTTCTCTTACAGGTCTAACACTTCCGAAAAACCAATACAACGCCCACCCGGAACAATATATAAAGTTAAACGAACCGTTCACTGGGCACTTATCCGTACGAAAATCCCTATTGATTTAGCTGTTTTTACAAGGAAATAAAATGTGAAAAAATATTTCTACATCCCATGGCCATTCCCAACCATTTAAATTTTTCTCTTACAGGTCTAACACTTCCGAAAAACCAATACAACGCCCACTCGGAACAATATATAAAGCTAAACGAACCGTTCACTGGGTAGTTACACATACGAAAATCCCTATTGATTTACCTGTTTTTACAAGGAAATAAAATGTGAAAAAAATATTTCTACATCCCATGGCCTTTCCCAACCATTTAAATTTTTCTCTTACAGGTCTAACACTTCCGAGAAACCAATACAACGCCCACTCGGAACAATATATAAAGCTAAACGAACCGTTCACTGGGTAGTTACACATACGAAAATCCCTATTGATTTATCTGTTTTTACAAGGAAATAAAATGTGAAAAATATATTTCTACATCCCATGGCCTTTCCCAACCCTTTAAATTTTTCTCTTACAGGCCTAACACTTCCGAAAATCCAATACAACACCCACCTGGAACAATATATAAAGCTAAACGAACCGTTCAATGGGCACTTATCCTTACGAAAATCCCTATTGATTTACCTGTTTTTACAAGGAAATAAAATGTGAAAAAAATATTTCTACATCCCATGGCCTTTCCCAACCATTTAAATTTTTCTCTTACAGGTCTAACACTTCCGAAAAACCAATACAACGCCCACCCGGAACAATATATAAAGCTAAACGAACCGTTCACTGAGTAGTTACACGTACGAAAATCCCTATTGATTTACCTGTTTTTACAAGGAAATAAAATGTGAAAAAAATATTTCTACATCCCATGGCCTTTCCCAACCATTTAAATTTTTCTCTTACAGGTCTAACACTTCCGAAAAACCAATACAACGCCCACCCGGAACAATATATAAAGCTAAACGAACCGTTCACTGGGCACTTATCCGTACGAAAATCCCTATTGATTTACCTGTTTTTACAAGGAAATAAAATGTGAAAAAAATATTTCTACATCCCATGGCCTTTCCCAACCATTTAAATTTTTGTCTTACATGTCTAACACTTCCGAAAAACCAATACAACGCCCACCCGGAACAATATATAAAGCTAAACGAACCGTTCACTGGGCACTTATCTGTACGAAAATCCCTATTGATTTACCTGTTTTTACAAGGAAATAAAATGTGAAAAAAAATATTTCTACATCCCATGGCCATTCCCAACCATTTAAAATTTTCTCTTACAGGTCTAACACTTCCGAAAAACCAATACAACGCCCACCCGGAACAATATATAAATTAAACGAACCGTTCACTGGGTACTTATACGTACGAAAATCCCTATTGATTTACATGTTTTTACAGGGAAATAAAATGTGAAAAAAATATTTCTACATCCCATGGGCTTTCCCAACCATTTAAATTTTTCTCTTACAGGTCTAACACTTCCGAAAAACCAATACAACGCCCACCCGGAACAATATATAAAGCTAAACGAACCGTTCACTGGGTAGTTACACGTACGAAAATCCCTATTGATTTACCTGTTTTTACAAGGAAATAAAATGTGAAAAAAATATTTCTACATCCCATGGCCTTTCCCAACCATTTAAATTTTTCTCTTACAGGTCTAACACTTCTGAAAAACCAATACAACGCCCACCCGGAACAATATATAAAGCTAAACGAACCGTTCACTGGGCACTTATCCGTACGAAAATCCCTATTGATTTACCTGTTTTTACAAGGAAATAAAATGTGAAAAAAATATTTCTACATCCCATGGCCTTTCCCAACCATTTAAATTTTTGTCTTACATGTCTAACACTTCCGAAAAACCAATACAACGCCCACCCGGAACAATATATAAAGCTAAACGAACCGTTCACTGGGCACTTATCCGTACGAAAATCCCTATTGATTTACCTGTTTTTACAAGGAAATAAAATGTGAAAAAAATATTTCTACATCCCATGGCCTTTCCCAATCATTTAAATTTTTCTCTTACAGGTCTAACACTTCCGAGAAACCAATACAACGCCCACTCGGAACAATATATAAAGCTAAACGAACCGTTCACTGGGTAGTTACACATACGAAAATCCCTATTGATTTACCTGTTTTTACAAGGAAATAAAATGTGAAAAATATATTTCTACATCCCATAGCCTTTCCCAACCCTTTAAATTTTTCTCTTACAGGCCTAACACTTCCGAAAAACCAATACAACGCCCACCCGGAACAATATATAAAGCTAAACGAACCGTTCACTGGGCACTTATCTGTACGAAAATCCCTATTGATTTACCTGTTTTTACAAGGAAATAAAATGTGAAAAAAAATATTTCTACATCCCATGGCCATTCCCAACCATTTAAAATTTTCTCTTACAGGTCTAACACTTCCGAAAAACCAATACAACGCTAACCCGGAACAATATATAAATTAAACGAACCGTTCACTGGGTACTTATACGTACGAAAATCCCTATTGATTTACATGTTTTTACAGGGAAATAAAATGTGAAAAAAATATTTCTACATCCCATGGGCTTTCCCAACCATTTAAATTTTTCTCTTACAGGTCTAACACTTCGGAAAAACCAATACAACGCCTAACGGGAACAATATATAAAGCTAAACGAAACGTTCACTGGGCACTTATCCGTACGAAAATCCCTATTGATTTACCTGTTTTTACAAGGAAATAAAATGTGAAAAAAATATTTCTACATCCCATGGCCTTTCCCAACCATTTAAATTTTTCTCTTACAGGTCTAATACTTCCGAAAAACCAATACAACGCCCACCCGGAACAATATATAAAGCTAAACGAACCGTTCACTGGGCACTTATCCGTACGAAAATCCCTATTGATTTACCTGTTTTTACAAGGAAATAAAATGTGAAAAAAATATTTCTACATCCCATGGCCTTTCCCAACCATTTAAATTTTTGTCTTACATGTCTAACACTTCCGAAAAACCAATACAACGCCCACCCGGAACAATATATAAAGCTAAACGAACCGTTCAATGGGCACTTATCCTTACGAAAATCCCTATTGATTTACCTGTTTTTACAAGGAAATAAAATGTGAAAAAAATATTTCTACATCCCATGGCCTTTCCCAACCATTTAAATTTTTCTCTTACAGGTCTAACACTTCTGAAAAACCAATACAACGCCCACCCGGAACAATATATAAAGCTAAACGAACCGTTCACTGGGCACTTATCCGTAGGAAAATCCCTATTGATTTACATGTTTTTACAAGGAAATAAAATGTGAAAAAAATATTTCTACATCCCATGGCCTTTCCCAACCATTTAAATTTTTGTCTTACATGTCTAACACTTCCGAAAAACCAATACAACGCCCACCCGGAACAATATATAAAGCTAAACGAACCGTTCACTGGGTAGTTACACGTACGAAAATCCCTATTGATTTACCTGTTTTTACAAGGAAATAAAATGTGAAAAAAAATATTTCTACATCCCATGGCCATTCCCAACCATTTAAAATTTTCTCTTACAGGTCTAACACTTCCGAAAAAACAATACAACGCCCACCCGGAACAATGTATAAATTAAACGAACCGTTCACTGTGTACTTATACGTACGAAAATCCCTATTGATTTACATGTTTTTACAGGGAAATAAAATGTGAAAAAAATATTTCTACATCCCATGGCCTTTCCCAACCATTTAAATTTTTGTCTTACATGTCTAACACTTCCGAAAAACCAATACAACGCCCACCCGGAACAATATATAAAGCTAAACGAACCGTTCACTGGGCACTTATCTGTACGAAAATCCCTATTGATTTACCTGTTTTTACAAGGAAATAAAATGTGAAAAAAAATATTTCTACATTCCATGGCCATTCCCAACCATTTAAAATTTTCTCTTACAGGTCTAACACTTCCGAAAAACCAATACAACGCCCACCCGGAACAATATATAAATTAAACGAACCGTTCACTGGGTACTTATACGTACGAAAATCCCTATTGATTTACCTGTTTTTACAGGGAAATAAAATGTGAAAAAAATATTTCTACATCCCATGGCCTTTCCCAACCATTAAAATTTTTCTCTTACAGGTCTAACACTTCCGAAAAACCAATACAACGCCCACCCGGAACAATATATAAAGCTAAACGAACCGTTCACTGGGTAGTTACACGTACGAAAATCCCTATTGATTTACCTGTTTTTACAAGGAAATAAAATGTGAAAAAAATATTTCTACATCCCATGGCCTTTCCCAACCATTTAAATTTTTCTCTTACAGGTCTAACACTTCTGAAAAACCAATACAACGCCCACCCGGAACAATATATAAAGCTAAACGAACCGTTCACTGGGCACTTATCCTTACGAAAATCCCTATTGATTTACCTGTTTTTACAAGGAAATAAAATGTGAAAAAAATATTTCTACATCCCATGGCCTTTCCCAACCATTTAAATTTTTGTCTTACATGTCTAACACTTCCGAAAAACCAATACAACGCCCACCCGGAACAATATATAAAGCTAAACGAACCGTTCACTGGGCACTTATCCGTACGAAAATCCCTATTGATTTAACTGTTTTTACAAGGAAATAAAATGTGAAAAAAATATTTCTACATCCCATGGCCTTTCCCAACCATTTAAATTTTTCTCTTACAGGTCTAACACTTCCGAGAAACCAATACAACGCCCACTCGGAACAATATATAAAGCTAAACGAACCGTTCACTGGGTAGTTACACATACGAAAATCCCTATTGATTTACCTGTTTTTACAAGGAAATAAAATGTGAAAAATATATTTCTACATCCCATAGCCTTTCCCAACCCTTTAAATTTTTCTCTTACAGGCCTAACACTTCCGAAAAACCAATACAACGCCCACCCGGAACAATATATAAAGCTAAACGAACCGTTCACTGGGCACTTATCTGTACGAAAATCCCTATTGATTTACCTGTTTTTACAAGGAAATAAAATGTGAAAAAAAATATTTCTACATCCCATGGCCATTCCCAACCATTTAAAATTTTCTCTTACAGGTCTAACACTTCCGAAAAACCAATACAACGCTAACCCGGAACAATATATAAATTAAACGAACCGTTCACTGGGTACTTATACGTACGAAAATCCCTATTGATTTACATGTTTTTACAGGGAAATAAAATGTGAAAAAAATATTTCTACATCCCATGGGCTTTCCCAACCATTTAAATTTTTCTCTTACAGGTCTAACACTTCGGAAAAACCAATACAACGCCTAACGGGAACAATATATAAAGCTAAACGAAACGTTCACTGGGCACTTATCCGTACGAAAATCCCTATTGATTTACCTGTTTTTACAAGGAAATAAAATGTGAAAAAAATATTTCTACATCCCATGGCCTTTCCCAACCATTTAAATTTTTCTCTTACAGGTCTAATACTTCCGAAAAACCAATACAACGCCCACCCGGAACAATATATAAAGCTAAACGAACCGTTCACTGGGCACTTATCCGTACGAAAATCCCTATTGATTTACCTGTTTTTACAAGGAAATAAAATGTGAAAAAAATATTTCTACATCCCATGGCCTTTCCCAACCATTTAAATTTTTGTCTTACATGTCTAACACTTCCGAAAAACCAATACAACGCCCACCCGGAACAATATATAAAGCTAAACGAACCGTTCAATGGGCACTTATCCTTACGAAAATCCCTATTGATTTACCTGTTTTTACAAGGAAATAAAATGTGAAAAAAATATTTCTACATCCCATGGCCTTTCCCAACCATTTAAATTTTTCTCTTACAGGTCTAACACTTCCGAAAAACCAATACAACGCCCACCCGGAACAATATATAAAGCTAAACGAACCGTTCACTGGGTAGTTACACGTACGAAAATCCCTATTGATTTACCTGTTTTTACAAGGAAATAAAATGTGAAAAAAATATTTCTACATCCCATGGCCTTTCCCAACCATTTAAATTTTTCTCTTACAGGTCTAACACTTCTGAAAAACCAATACAACGCCCACCCGGAACAATATATAAAGCTAAACGAACCGTTCACTGGGCACTTATCCGTACGAAAATCCCTATTGATTTACATGTTTTTACAAGGAAATAAAATGTGAAAAAAATATTTCTACATCCCATGGCCTTTCCCAACCATTTAAATTTTTGTCTTACATGTCTAACACTTCCGAAAAACCAATACAACGCCCACCCGGAACAATATATAAAGCTAAACGAACCGTTCACTGGGTAGTTACACGTACGAAAATCCCTATTGATTTACCTGTTTTTACAAGGAAATAAAATGTGAAAAAAAATATTTCTACATCCCATGGCCATTCCCAACCATTTAAAATTTTCTCTTACAGGTCTAACACTTCCGAAAAAACAATACAACGCCCACCCGGAACAATGTATAAATTAAACGAACCGTTCACTGTGTACTTATACGTACGAAAATCCCTATTGATTTACATGTTTTTACAGGGAAATAAAATGTGAAAAAAATATTTCTACATCCCATGGCCTTTCCCAACCATTTAAATTTTTCTCTTACAGGTCTAACACTTCGGAAAAACCAATACAACGCCTAACGGGAACAATATATAAAGCTAAACGAAACGTTCACTGGGCACTTATCCGTACGAAAATCCCTATTGATTTACCTGTTTTTACAAGGAAATAAAATGTGAAAAAAATATTTCTACATCCCATGGCCTTTCCCAACCATTTAAATTTTTCTCTTACAGGTCTAATACTTCCGAAAAACCAATACAACGCCCACCCGGAACAATATATAAAGCTAAACGAACCGTTCACTGGGCACTTATCCGTACAAAAATCCCTATTGATTTACCTGTTTTTACAAGGAAATAAAATGTGAAAAAAATATTTCTACATCCCATGGCCTTTCCCAACCATTTAAATTTTTGTCTTACATGTCTAACACTTCCGAAAAACCAATACAACGCCCACCCGGAACAATATATAAATTAAACGAACCGTTCACTGGGTACTTATACGTACGAAAATCCCTATTGATTTACCTGTTTTTACAGGGAAATAAAATGTGAAAAAAATATTTCTACATCCCATGGCCTTTCCCAACCATTTAAATTTTTCTCTTACAGGTCTAACACTTCGGAAAAACCAATACAACGCCTAACGGGAACAATATATAAAGCTAAACGAAACGTTCACTGGGCACTTATCCGTACGAAAATCCCTATTGATTTACCTGTTTTTACAAGGAAATAAAATGTGAAAAAAATATTTCTACATCCCATGGCCTTTCCCAACCATTTAAATTTTTCTCTTACAGGTCTAATACTTCCGAAAAACCAATACAACGCCCACCCGGAACAATATATAAAGCTAAACGAACCGTTCACTGGGCACTTATCCGTACAAAAATCCCTATTGATTTACCTGTTTTTACAAGGAAATAAAATGTGAAAAAAATATTTCTACATCCCATGGCCTTTCCCAACCATTTAAATTTTTGTCTTACATGTCTAACACTTCCGAAAAACCAATACAACGCCCACCCGGAACAATATATAAAGCTAAACGAACCGTTCACTGGGCACTTATCTGTACGAAAATCCCTATTGATTTACCTGTTTTTACAAGGAAATAAAATGTGAAAAAAAAATATTTCTACATTCCATGGCCATTCCCAACCATTTAAAATTTTCTCTTACAGGTCTAACACTTCCGAAAAACCAATACAACGCCCACCCGGAACAATATATAAATTAAACGAACCGTTCACTGGGTACTTATACGTACGAAAATCCCTATTGATTTACCTGTTTTTACAGGGAAATAAAATGTGAAAAAAATATTTCTACATCCCATGGCCTTTCCCAACCATTAAAATTTTTCTCTTACAGGTCTAACACTTCTGAGAAACCAATACAATGCCCACCCGGAACAATATATAAAGCTAAACGAACCGTTCACTGGGTACTTATCCGTACGAAAATCCCTATTGATTTACCTGTTTTTACAAGGAAATAAAATGTGAAAAAAACATTTCTACATCCCATGGCCTTTCCCAACCATTTAAATTTTTGTCTTACATGTCTAACACTTCCGAAAAACCAATACAACGCCCACCCGGAACAATATATAAAGCTAAACGAACCGTTCACTGGGCACTTATCTGTACGAAAATCCCTATTGATTTACCTGTTTTTACAAGGAAATAAAATGTGAAAAAAATATTTCTACATCCCATCGCCATTCCCAACCATTTAAAATTTTCTCTTACAGGTCTAACACTTCTGAAAAACCAATACAACGCCCACCCGGAACAATATATAAATTAAACGAACCGTTCACTGGGTACTTATACGTACGAAAATCCCTATTGATTTACCTGTTTTTACAGGGAAATAAAATGTGAAAAAAATATTTCTACATCCCATGGCCTTTCCCAACCATTTAAATTTTTCTCTTACAGGTCTAACACTTCGGAAAAACCAATACAACGCCTATCGGGAACAATATATAAAGCTAAACGAACCGTTCACTGGGCACTTATCCGTAAGAAAATCCCTATTGATTTATCTGTTTTTACAAGGAAGTAAATGTGAAAAAAATATTTCTACATCCCATGGCCTTTCCCAACCATTTAAATTTTTCTCTTACAGGTCTAACACTTCTGAAAAACCAATACAACGCCCACCCGGAACAATATATAAAGCTAAACGAACCGTTCAATGGGCACTTATCCTTACGAAAATCCATATTGATGTACCGGTTTTTACAAGGAAATAAAATGTGAAAAAAATATTTCTACATCCCATGGCCTTTCCCAACCATTTAAATTTTTCTCTTACAGGTCTAACACTTCCGAAAAACCAATACAACGCCCACCCGGAACAATATATAAAGCTAAACGAACCGTTCACTGGGCACTTATCCGTACGAAAATCCCTATTGATTTACCTGTTTTTACAAGGAAATAAAATGTAAAAAAAATATTTCTACATCCAATGGCCTTTCCGAACCATTTAAATTTTTCTCTTACAGGTCTAACACTTCCGAGAAACCAATACAACGCCCACCCGGAACAATATATAAAGCTAAACGAACCGTTCACTGGGTACTTATCCGTACGAAAATCCCTATTGATTTACCTGTTTTTACAAGGAAATAAAATGTGAAAAAAATATCTCTACATCCCATGGCCTTTCCCAACCATTTAAATTTTTCTCTTACAGGTCTAACACTTCCGAAAAACCAATACAACGCCCACCCGGAACAATATATAAAGTTAAACGAACCGTTCACTGGGCACTTATCCGTACGAAAATCCCTATTGATTTACCTGTTTTTACAAGGAAATAAAATGTGAAAAAATATTTCTACATCCAATGGCCTTTCCCAACCATTTAAATTTTTCTCTTACAGGTCTAACACTTACGAGAAACCAATACAACGCCCACCCGGAACAATATATAAAGCTAAACGAACCGTTCACTGGGTACTTATCCGTATGAAAATCCCTATTGATTTACCTGATTTTACAAGGAAATAAAATGTGAAAAAAATATTTCTACATCCCATGGCCTTTCCCAACCATTTAAATTTTTCTCTTACAGGTCTAACACTTCCGAAAAACCAATACAACGCCCACCCGGAACAATATATAAAGCTAAACGAACCGTTCACTGGGTACTTATCCGTACGAAAATCCCTATTGATTTACCTGTTTTTACAAGGAAATAAAATGTGAAAAAAATATTTCTACATCCCATGGCCTTTCCCAACCATTTAAATTTTTCTCTTACAGGTCTAACACTTCCGAAAAACCAATACAACGCCCACCCGGAACAATATATAAAGTTAAACGAACCGTTCACTGGGCACTTATCTGTACGAAAATCCCTATTGATTTACATGTTTTTACAAGGAAATAAAATGTGAAAAAAATATTTCTACATCCCATGGCCTTTCCCAACCATTTAAAGTTTTCTCTTACAGGTCTAACACTTCCGAAAAACCAATACAACGCCCACCCGGAACAATATATAAAGTTAAACGAACCGTTCACTGGGCAGTTATCCGTACGAAAATCCCTATTGATTTACCTGTTTTTACAAGGAAATAAAATGTGAAAAAAATATTTCTACATCCAATGGCCTTTCCCAACCATTTAAATTTTTCTCTTACAGGTCTAACACTTCCGAGAAACCAATACAACGCCCACCCGGAACAATATATAAAGCTAAACGAACCGTTCACTAGGTATTTATCGGTACGAAAATACCTATTGATTTACCTGATTTTACAAGGAAATAAAATGTGAAAAAAATATTTCTACATCCCATGGCCTTTCCCAACCATTTAAATTTTTCTCTTACAGGTCTAACACTTCCGAAAAACCAATACAACGCCCACCCGGAACAATATATAAAGCTAAACGAACCCTTTACTGGGTACTTACATGTACGAAAATCCCTATTGATTTACCTGTTTTTACAAGGAAATAAAATGTGGAAAAAATATTTCTACATCCCATGGCCTTTCCCAACCATTTAAATTTTTCTCTTACAGGTCTAACACTTCTGAGAAACCAATACAATGCCCACCCGGAACAATATATAAAGCTAAACGAACCGTTCACTGGGTACTTATCCGTACGAAAATCCCTATTGATTTACCTGTTTTTACAAGGAAATAAAATGTGAAAAAAACATTTCTACATCCCATGGCCTTTCCCAACCATTTAAATTTTTGTCTTACATGTCTAACACTTCCGAAAAACCAATACAACGCCCACCCGGAACAATATATAAAGCTAAACGAACCGTTCACTGGGCACTTATCTGTACGAAAATCCCTATTGATTTACCTGTTTTTACAAGGAAATAAAATGTGAAAAAAATATTTCTACATCCCATCGCCATTCCCAACCATTTAAAATTGTCTCTTACAGGTCTAACACTTCTGAAAAACCAATACAACGCCCACCCGGAACAATATATAAATTAAACGAACCGTTCACTGGGTACTTATACGTACGAAAATCCCTATTGATTTACCTGTTTTTACAGGGAAATAAAATGTGAAAAAAATATTTCTACATCCCATGGCCTTTCCCAACCATTTAAATTTTTCTCTTACAGGTCTAACACTTCGGAAAAACCAATACAACGCCTATCGGGAACAATATATAAAGCTAAACGAACCGTTCACTGGGCACTTATCCGTAAGAAAATCCCTATTGATTTATCTGTTTTTACAAGGAAGTAAATGTGAAAAAAATATTTCTACATCCCATGGCCTTTCCCAACCATTTAAATTTTTCTCTTACAGGTCTAACACTTCTGAAAAACCAATACAACGCCCACCCGGAACAATATATAAAGCTAAACGAACCGTTCAATGGGCACTTATCCTTACGAAAATCCATATTGATGTACCGGTTTTTACAAGGAAATAAAATGTGAAAAAAATATTTCTACATCCCATGGCCTTTCCCAACCATTTAAATTTTTCTCTTACAGGTCTAACACTTCCGAAAAACCAATACAACGCCCACCCGGAACAATATATAAAGCTAAACGAACCGTTCACTGGGCACTTATCCGTACGAAAATCCCTATTGATTTACCTGTTTTTACAAGGAAATAAAATGTAAAAAAAATATTTCTACATCCAATGGCCTTTCCGAACCATTTAAATTTTTCTCTTACAGGTCTAACACTTCCGAGAAACCAATACAACGCCCACCCGGAACAATATATAAAGCTAAACGAACCGTTCACTGGGTACTTATCCGTACGAAAATCCCTATTGATTTACCTGTTTTTACAAGGAAATAAAATGTGAAAAAAATATCTCTACATCCCATGGCCTTTCCCAACCATTTAAATTTTTCTCTTACAGGTCTAACACTTCCGAAAAACCAATACAACGCCCACCCGGAACAATATATAAAGTTAAACGAACCGTTCACTGGGCACTTATCCGTACGAAAATCCCTATTGATTTACCTGTTTTTACAAGGAAATAAAATGTGAAAAAATATTTCTACATCCAATGGCCTTTCCCAACCATTTAAATTTTTCTCTTACAGGTCTAACACTTACGAGAAACCAATACAACGCCCACCCGGAACAATATATAAAGCTAAACGAACCGTTCACTGGGTACTTATCCGTATGAAAATCCCTATTGATTTACCTGATTTTACAAGGAAATAAAATGTGAAAAAAATATTTCTACATCCCATGGCCTTTCCCAACCATTTAAATTTTTCTCTTACAGGTCTAACACTTCCGAAAAACCAATACAACGCCCACCCGGAACAATATATAAAGCTAAACGAACCGTTCACTGGGTACTTATCCGTACGAAAATCCCTATTGATTTACCTGTTTTTACAAGGAAATAAAATGTGAAAAAAATATTTCTACATCCCATGGCCTTTCCCAACCATTTAAATTTTTCTCTTACAGGTCTAACACTTCCGAAAAACCAATACAACGCCCACCCGGAACAATATATAAAGTTAAACGAACCGTTCACTGGGCACTTATCTGTACGAAAATCCCTATTGATTTACATGTTTTTACAAGGAAATAAAATGTGAAAAAAATATTTCTACATCCCATGGCCTTTCCCAACCATTTAAAGTTTTCTCTTACAGGTCTAACACTTCCGAAAAACCAATACAACGCCCACCCGGAACAATATATAAAGTTAAACGAACCGTTCACTGGGCAGTTATCCGTACGAAAATCCCTATTGATTTACCTGTTTTTACAAGGAAATAAAATGTGAAAAAAATATTTCTACATCCAATGGCCTTTCCCAACCATTTAAATTTTTCTCTTACAGGTCTAACACTTCCGAGAAACCAATACAACGCCCACCCGGAACAATATATAAAGCTAAACGAACCGTTCACTAGGTATTTATCGGTACGAAAATACCTATTGATTTACCTGATTTTACAAGGAAATAAAATGTGAAAAAAATATTTCTACATCCCATGGCCTTTCCCAACCATTTAAATTTTTCTCTTACAGGTCTAACACTTCCGAAAAACCAATACAACGCCCACCCGGAACAATATATAAAGCTAAACGAACCCTTTACTGGGTACTTACATGTACGAAAATCCCTATTGATTTACCTGTTTTTACAAGGAAATAAAATGTGGAAAAAATATTTCTACATCCCATGGCCTTTCCCAACCATTTAAATTTTTCTCTTACAGGTCTAACACTTCCGAAAAACCAATACAACGCCCACCCGGAACAATATATAAAGCTAAACGAACCGTTAACTGGGTAGTTACACGTACGAAAATCCCTATTGATTTACCTGTTTTTACAAGGAAATAAAATGTGAAAAAAATATTTCTACATCCCATGGCCTTTCCCAACCATTTAAATTTTTGTCTTACATGTCTAACACTTCCGAAAAACCAATACAACGCCCACCCGGAACAATATATAAATTAAACGAACCGTTCACTGGGTACTTATACGTACGAAAATCCCTATTGATTTACCTGTTTTTACAGGGAAATAAAATGTGAAAAAAATATTTCTACATCCCATGGCCTTTCCCAACCATTTAAATTTTTCTCTTACAGGTCTAACACTTCGGAAAAACCAATACAACGCCTACCGGGAACAATATATAAAGCTAAACGAACCGTTCACTGGGCACTTATCCGTAAGAAAATCCCTATTGATTTATCTGTTTTTACAAGGAAGTAAAATGTGAAAAAAATATTTCTACATCCCATGGCCTTTCCCAACCATTTAAATTTTTCTCTTACAGGTCTAACACTTCTGAAAAACCAATACA
Source organism: Paroedura picta (assembly GCF_049243985.1). Lineage (NCBI taxonomy): Eukaryota > Metazoa > Chordata > Lepidosauria > Squamata > Gekkonidae > Paroedura > Paroedura picta. The sequence goes on from NC_135372.1 coordinate 24,095,356, forward strand.
ACGCCCACCCGGAACAATATATAAAGCTAAACGAACCGTTCAATGGGCACTTATCCTTACGAAAATCCATATTGATGTACCTGTTTTTACAAGGAAATAAAATGTGAAAAAACTATTTCTACATCCCATGGCCTTTCCCAACCATTTAAATTTTTCTCTTACTGGTCTAACACTTCCGAAAAACCAATACAACGCCCACCCGGAACAATATATAAAGCTAAACGAACCGTTCACTGGGCACTTATCCGTACGAAAATCCCAATTGATTTACGTGTTTTTACAAGGAAATAAAATGTGAAAAAAATATTTCTACATCCCATGGCCTTTCCCAACCATTTAAATTTTTCTCTTACAGGTCTAACACTTCCGAGAAACCAATACAACGCCCACCCGGAACAATATATAAAGCTAAACGAACCGTTCACTGGGTACTTATCCGTACGAAAATCCCTATTGATTTACCTGATTTTACAAGGAAATAAAATGTGAAAAAAATATTTCTACATCCCATGGCCTTTCCCAACCATTTAAATTTTTCTCTTACAGGTCTAACACTTCCGAAAAACCAATACAACACCCACCCAGAACAATATATAAAGCTAAACGAACCCTTTACTGGGTACTTACATGTACGAAAATCCCTATTGATTTACCTGTTTTTACAAGGAAATAAAATGTGGAAAAAATATTTCTACATCCCATGGCCTTTCCCAACCATTTAAAATTTTCTCTTACAGGTCTAACACTTCCGAAAAACCCATACAACGCCCACCCGGAACAATATATAAATTAAACGAACCGTTCACTGGGTACTTATACGTACGAAAATCCCTATTGATTTACCTGTTTTTACAGGGAAATAAAATGTGAAAAAAATATTTCTACATCCCATGGCCTTTCCCAACCATTTAAATTTTTCTCTTACAGGTCTAACACTTCCGAAAAACCAATACAACGCCCACCCGGAACAATATATAAAGTTAAACGAACCGTTCACTGGGCACTTATCTGTACGAAAATCCCTATTGATTTACATGTTTTTACAAGGAAATAAAATGTGAAAAAAATATTTCTACATCCCATGGCCTTTCCCAACCATTTAAAGTTTTCTCTTACAGGTCTAACACTTCCGAAAAACCAATACAACGCCCACCCGGAACAATATATAAAGTTAAACGAACCGTTCACTGGGCAGTTATCCGTACGAAAATCCCTATTGATTTACCTGTTTTTACAAGGAAATAAAATGTGAAAAAAATATTTCTACATCCAATGGCCTTTCCCAACCATTTAAATTTTTCTCTTACAGGTCTAACACTTCCGAGAAACCAATACAACGCCCACCCGGAACAATATATAAAGCTAAACGAACCGTTCACTAGGTATTTATCGGTACGAAAATACCTATTGATTTACCTGATTTTACAAGGAAATAAAATGTGAAAAAAATATTTCTACATCCCATGGCCTTTCCCAACCATTTAAATTTTTCTCTTACAGGTCTAACACTTCCGAAAAACCAATACAACGCCCACCCGGAACAATATATAAAGCTAAACGAACCCTTTACTGGGTACTTACATGTACGAAAATCCCTATTGATTTACCTGTTTTTACAAGGAAATAAAATGTGGAAAAAATATTTCTACATCCCATGGCCTTTCCCAACCATTTAAATTTTTCTCTTACAGGTCTAACACTTCCGAAAAACCAATACAACGCCCACCCGGAACAATATATAAAGCTAAACGAACCGTTAACTGGGTAGTTACACGTACGAAAATCCCTATTGATTTACCTGTTTTTACAAGGAAATAAAATGTGAAAAAAATATTTCTACATCCCATGGCCTTTCCCAACCATTTAAATTTTTGTCTTACATGTCTAACACTTCCGAAAAACCAATACAACGCCCACCCGGAACAATATATAAATTAAACGAACCGTTCACTGGGTACTTATACGTACGAAAATCCCTATTGATTTACCTGTTTTTACAGGGAAATAAAATGTGAAAAAAATATTTCTACATCCCATGGCCTTTCCCAACCATTTAAATTTTTCTCTTACAGGTCTAACACTTCGGAAAAACCAATACAACGCCTACCGGGAACAATATATAAAGCTAAACGAACCGTTCACTGGGCACTTATCCGTAAGAAAATCCCTATTGATTTATCTGTTTTTACAAGGAAGTAAAATGTGAAAAAAATATTTCTACATCCCATGGCCTTTCCCAACCATTTAAATTTTTCTCTTACAGGTCTAACACTTCTGAAAAACCAATACAACGCCCACCCGGAACAATATATAAAGCTAAACGAACCGTTCAATGGGCACTTATCCTTACGAAAATCCATATTGATGTACCTGTTTTTACAAGGAAATAAAATGTGAAAAAACTATTTCTACATCCCATGGCCTTTCCCAACCATTTAAATTTTTCTCTTACTGGTCTAACACTTCCGAAAAACCAATACAACGCCCACCCGGAACAATATATAAAGCTAAACGAACCGTTCACTGGGCACTTATCCGTACGAAAATCCCAATTGATTTACGTGTTTTTACAAGGAAATAAAATGTGAAAAAAATATTTCTACATCCCATGGCCTTTCCCAACCATTTAAATTTTTCTCTTACAGGTCTAACACTTCCGAGAAACCAATACAACGCCCACCCGGAACAATATATAAAGCTAAACGAACCGTTCACTGGGTACTTATCCGTACGAAAATCCCTATTGATTTACCTGATTTTACAAGGAAATAAAATGTGAAAAAAATATTTCTACATCCCATGGCCTTTCCCAACCATTTAAATTTTTCTCTTACAGGTCTAACACTTCCGAAAAACCAATACAACACCCACCCAGAACAATATATAAAGCTAAACGAACCCTTTACTGGGTACTTACATGTACGAAAATCCCTATTGATTTACCTGTTTTTACAAGGAAATAAAATGTGGAAAAAATATTTCTACATCCCATGGCCTTTCCCAACCATTTAAAATTTTCTCTTACAGGTCTAACACTTCCGAAAAACCCATACAACGCCCACCCGGAACAATATATAAATTAAACGAACCGTTCACTGGGTACTTATACGTACGAAAATCCCTATTGATTTACCTGTTTTTACAGGGAAATAAAATGTGAAAAAAATATTTCTACATCCCATGGCCTTTCCCAACCATTTAAATTTTTCTCTTACAGGTCTAACACTTCGGAAAAACCAATACAACGCCTACCGGGAACAATATATAAAGCTAAACGAACCGTTCACTGGGCACTTATCCGTAAGAAAATCCCTATTGATTTATCTGTTTTTACAAGGAAGTAAAATGTGAAAAAAATATTTCTACATCCCATGGCCTTTCCCAACCATTTAAATTTTTCTCTTACAGGTCTAACACTTCTGAAAAACCAATACAACGCCCACCCGGAACAATATATAAAGCTAAACGAACCGTTCAATGGGCACTTATCCTTACGAAAATCCATATTGATGTACCTGTTTTTACAAGGAAATAAAATGTGAAAAAACTATTTCTACATCCCATGGCCTTTCCCAACCATTTAAATTTTTCTCTTACTGGTCAAACACTTCCGAAAAACCAATACAACGCCC